>NC_057805.1:243402324-243698514 GCF_018294505.1 Triticum aestivum
GCTCCGCCGCCGCGGCGCCTCGCCCCGGCGTCCTTCCCTCCGCCGGAGCCCGAGCTCCTCCGGCCTCCCCGCCGTCGCCTTGCCTCCCCTACGGCCTCTCCTCTCCTCCCGCCGACGAGCCGCACCACCGCCCTGGCCCGAGCCCTCCTCGATCGGATCTGAGATCCGCACTGTACGCGCGTTGACTTTCTCGCCCCCCTAATTTTTCTCCAAGTCCTTGTTCTGTTACAGCATTTGCTCCTGTTCGACAGTGCGCAACTTCTTGCATGTAGCTCCTGTTCGCGCGTGTAATATGTCAAATTGTTTGTCTCGTGATGCTCTACATTTTGTTCAATTGCACCATGTTCATTAGAGGTCATCTTGATGCCCAAATCTCTATTGGAAGAGGGCTAGTTGCTGTTATCCTCTGGTTCTTATCAGAACCTGGAGATTTGTCATTTGTGTATCTTTAAATCTGTGCATCTTATGGGCATGAGCTCTACATGTGTTTTGAAGTATGCCATGCCATATTTCCAGTGGTGTAGTCCGTGTATTTTTGTGTTCTCTGTGGTGACTAGCACAAGCATGCAAAATAGGCCCCGTAATATTTCTGATTTCAGGGACAGTGATTTCTCCAAGTCTTTGTCTGCTATTATTTTGTTGCCATGTAAACTTGATGCTACAGGGAGACCCATGCATATTTTGGAGATGTCCAGTAAGGATGTTTTGTAGATATTGTTGTAATTGATCCATTCCTGCCCTTGTTTGCAATTATGGAGTGCCATAGCATGACTCAATCTTGCTCTACTTTTGCTATAAAATATTTCTGGCAGATTCTTAACATGATATGCAATTTTGCCAAGCTTATTGTAGTTGATCCATACGTGCTATGCAATTGTTATTGCCATGGATAGCTTCATAAATATGCCATCTTGCTGTAGGTATGCTTGGGTTGTCATGAATTTCTCTGTAGTGAGTGCATCAAGTTCACAAAGAGGTATACATATTATTATTTCTGCCATGCTCTGTTTTCTGCTGTCTGAAACCTGATAACAGAACTTGCTATGTTTACATGCTTGCCATCATATCTTCTGGTCCTTTTTGGCTTATGGTCAGCAAGGGACTTTTGTCATGTGCATTTAGTAGAACACTGCCATGTCTTGTTTTGCTATGTTAAGTTCCCGTAGCATGTTGATTTCGTGCTCTGAACGTTGCTACCTGATGCTGTTTTCTGCCATGTCCAGTTTTTCACCAAGTCTGTGATCCTGTTATCTTTTGCACTTTTGCCATGCTTGTTTGAGCTTGATATGTTGTGATCTAGCCGTAGCTCAGTGTTCATATTTTGTCAAGCATCTCCTGTAGATTACTACCATGTGCGTTTTTGCTATGTTGGAGTGATGGAGCATTGTTACTTGTTGTATTGTAAGTGCTATCATGCTGTTAATCGCAGATTCGTGTCATTCTTGTTTTGCTTGCCATTTGCAAACCGTGCATCCGTTTCCGGTGATCTTTATATCGATTTCGACCGAAATCATCTCATCTTTCCAGTGGCATGCTTGGTCTGCCAAGTTACTGCCATGTTCATCATTTTTCCTTCCGGAGCACGCATATGCACCGCATATCATATCTTGCATACCATACATGTTTTGCATCATGTTGCTTGTGCATTTCTCGTGGTTGATTGTGGTTCCGTTTGTTTGTGTTCTTGTCTTGGGTAGAGCCGGGAGATGAGTTCGTGAACGAGGAACCTGTTGAGTACGCTTACGAGGATCAAGCTTTCGACAACTCTGAGAACCTTGCAGGCAAGATGACCACCCCTCGAAATCACTTCTATCTTTGCTTTGCTAGTTATTCGCTCTATTGCCATGCTACGCTACCTATCACTTGCTATATCATGTCTCCCATTTTGCCATGTCAGCCTCTAACCATCCTTTCCTAGCAAACCGTTGATTGGCTAAGTTACCGCTTTTGCTCAGCCCTTCTTATAGCGTTGCAGGTGAAGTTGAAGTTTGTTCCATGTCAGAACATGGATATGTTGGGATATCACAATATCTCTTATTTAATTAATGCATCTATATATTTTGGTTAAGGGTGGAAGGCTCGGCCTTATGCCTGGTGTTTTGTTCCACTCTTGCCGCCCTAGTTACTGTTATACCGGGATTATGTTCTTTGAGTTTGCGTCCCTTACGCGGTCGGGTGATTTATGGGACCCCCTTGACAGTTCGCCTTGAATAAAACTCCTCCAGCAAGGCCCAACTTTGGTTTTACCATTTGCCGCCTAAGCCTTTTTCCCCTGGGTTTTCGCGAGCCCGAGGGTCATCTTATTTTAAACCCCGGGCCAGTGTTCCTCTGAGTGCTGGTCCAAACTAGAGCACCGTGCGGGACCGTCCCTTGGCAACTTGGGTTATGTTGGTACCTGTATGCTTCGCTTATCCAGTGTGCCCTGAGAACGAAATATGTGCAACTCCTATCGGGATTTGTCGGCACAGTCGGGCGGCTTTGCTGGTCTTGTTTTACCATTGTCGAAATGTCTTGTAAACCGGGATTCCGAGACTGATCGGGTCTTTCCGGGAGAAGGTTTATCCTTCGTTGACCGTGAGAGCTTATGATGGGCTAAGTTGGGACACCCCTGGAGGGTATTATCTTTCGAAAGTCGTGCCCGCGGTTATGAGGCAGATGGGAATTTGTTAATGTCCGGTTCTAGAGAACTTGTCACTTGACCCAATTAAAATACATCAACTGCGTGTGTAGCCGTGATGGTCTCTTCTCGGCGGAGTCCGGGAAGTGAACACGGTCTGAGTTATGTATGACGTAAGTAGGTGTTCAGGATCACTTCTTGGTCATTGCTAGATGACGACCGTTCCGTTGCTTCTCTTCTCGCTCTCTCTTGCGTATGTTAGCCACCATATATGCTTATTGCCGCTGCAGCTCCACCTCATTACACCATCTTTTCCTACAAGCTTAAATAGTCTTGATCTCACGGGTGTGAGATTGCTGAGTCCCCGTGACTCATAGGTTCTACCAAAACAGTTGCTGGTGCCGACGATGCCAGTGCAGATGATGGCGTCGATCTCAGGTGGGAGTTCGACGAGGAACGTGGTCGTTACTATGTGTCTTTTCCTGATGATCAGTAGTGGAGCCCAGTTGGGACGATCGGGGATCTAGCATTTGGGGTTGTCTTATTTTCATCTGGATTTTGACCGTAGTTGGTCTATATGTTTGTATTTTGGATGATGTATGAATAATATTTATGTATTGTGTGAAGTGGCGATTGTAAGCCAACTGTTTATCCTATTCTTGTTCATTACATGGGATTGTGTGAAGATGACCCTTCTTGCGACAAAACCACTATGCGGTTATGCCTCTAAGTCGTGCCTCGACACGTGGGAGATATAGCCGCATCGTGGGCGTTACAGCTGCTTGAGAGAAAGAGGACGAACCGACCCCCCGGCCCCGGCAAGCCTAGACTGTCGGGGCTGAAGACACAAGGATCCCACCCCGGCGAGCCAAGGTTGCCGGGGGCAGCAGATTTAGATAAGTCTTTCATCCCCTGTTATGCCTTTCCGTATAGAAATGGGACATGTGAAACCGCGTTTATATTCTTAAACCACCGTGCTCCCCTTTTCTTGTACCCGAGAGCCATCCCCCTGGGTCGGAACTTGGTCGTAGTCGCGGTGGCAAGAAAGTAAACGAGGGGCCTAACTCCACTCCACCCCTGCCTCCTCCAAAGGCGTGAGAATGGCCGTCTGAAGTGGGGGAAGGCAAGGCCTGTTGCCGGGTGACAATGTTTATCTTAAAAGTAACAAGGATTCACCCCTTGGCATGGGCCTCGGCCACTCACAAAGAAACCCGTCAAACACCCTTTTTCATTAAAAACATCCCATACAGGTACAGTTCATACGGAATTAAAAACATGAGCAAGGGGATTACAAGTCTTAAAATTAACAAGTGCCCGCAGGCTTACAAACTAAAAAGAGATAAGGTGCCCGTAATCCCTTTCTTGTCCCTCTCCTCAGAAGGTGGAACAAGACAACAGGAGGGCAAAAGGGGCGCCTAGGCAAGGTGCAAGGAGGAGAAGGCACCAATGGAACATCTTGGTGCCGGGAAAGGAGCTGGAAGACGCGGCAGCGGGCCGGCAATACGCGACGAAGGCGTCGGTGCCCGCGTACTCTGACTTGATGGCCGCCACCCGCCTTCTTCTCCTTCTCCGGCCCTCCTATGCCAGCCGCCCAAGGAGACGACGGGGAGCGCCCCGACGGAGAGCTTGGCGAGGAAGACCCTCGGCAGGGAGCGTGGCCGAGGGAGGAGCGACGCGGTCAGTCGAAGTCGGAGTCACCATCCTGCCGCTCGACTCCCTCATCGTCGTTGTCGCTGTCCTCCTCGTCACTCCTGCTCGAGGAGGAATCTTTATCGTCGGAGGAGCTCTCCACGCAGCACTTTAGACGAGTTCCAAGATCTCCAAAGACCTTGACGGAGAGCAGGCTGCCCTCCATTAACTTGAAATAGAGGACGAGCCCCGCCGTCAGGCTGTGGATGCGAGCAAACGTCTTCCATCCATGATAGAGGTACATTACGTGAGGAGCGGGGAAGTCGACGTCGACCCGCGTGCCGCCGTTTCCGTAGCCCCTCATGTGCAGCTTGAGGGTCTGGGCGGATCGAGCTCCATCTCCCGAGCAAATGGGGAGGGGAGGCGGAGACGAAGACGCGGTGGCCGACACAGCCTGATGAAAAACTCGCGAGGCTGGTCCCTGACGTGGCCTTTCATCACGGGGGGCACCGCTGGCGGAGGCACGGCCATCGCGCCGCCTCGTCCCCCTATCCCCCGCCTTCCGCGGCGACCTTGGCCTCGCCCGCTCCCCCTTCCTCTCGTGGTCGGCTCCGCCACCGCGGGCTTGTAGGAAGGAGGAACACGCTGTCGAGCGGCGACCCTCGCCGCCACCGTCGAAGGCCTAGCACCTCCTCTCGCCATGGCAGGTGGAGGAGAGGAGCGAAGGTGGAAGAGGATGGATACTGAAGGAATGTGGAGTGACGTCCCCCTCCCCCTCCTTATAAAGGGGTGGGTCGAGGCTCGGCCGCCCCACTCGGCCAATCCAGCCATCTAGGGCCCAGGGAATCGGGACCGACCCGCTGCCCCAATCAGCGACGGCCCGCTTTCCCGCCCCCGCCGCCTGCCACTTGCATGGAGGACGCGTGGCAAGTGGGCAGGATCGAAAGGACGGGTGAGGCGACCGTTCCCAGCCTCGTGATCGTGGGGCATGGGCGCCTTGAAGACCGTGACCCGAGTCCACTTAGTAAATGAGCCACGCCTCTGCGCCTCCTTCTTTTTATGCAGAAGGCGCGAGCCGCCTCTTTACCACGATGTGATGCATGCATGCGGGAACCACCCCACGCATGACCCCCACGTCATGCTCAACCCTCCATGTCGCGCGTTCAACGCGGGTCAAAAATTACTGTGGAAAAATCCCGCCCCGACTGCCCGCGCACCGTTCTGGGCCTGGCCCAACAACGTGTCGCGCTTATGTGTGGCCCAGGCCCGGGGGCTCCTGTCGGTGTACTAAAGTAGGGGCACTCCTTTGTACCCCTTTACTTGTGCAAGGACAGTCAGAGACGCGCCCACGGCCACACTTAGCAGGGCAGAGGAGGGAGGCTGGGGAGAAACCGGAGCACAAGACGGTCAAGGCAACGCCAAGAACAGAAACACCAAAGAGCAAGAGGGCGAGGTGGACTCCCCCGGCAAGGCCCTTGCCGGGGTGGCCTCCGCGGCCCCGGCAAGCGCCTTGCCGGGGCAACTTGCCCAGTACCAGTAGAGCGAGCCACCCTCGAGCCCAAGAGTTCCAAACGCCGCCAACGACTACGTTGGAACAAAGGCTCGGGAGGCACCCCCGTGGTGGCATGCAGATCGTTGTCAAGATCATAAACACACAAGATCAGATGAGGACCAGAAGACGGCGACCCTCGGCAGGATCCTAGACGAGGAGATCCATAAGACCCCCGGCAAGCGTCTTGCCGGGGACAACTGCGACGCTGATGACCCATAAGTATAGGGGATCTATCGTAGTCCTTTCTATAAGTAAGAGTGTCGAACCCAACGAGGAGCAGAAGGAAATGATAAGCGGTTTTCAGCAAGGTATTTTCTGCAAACACTGAAATAATAGGTAACATATAGTTTCGTGATGAGATAATTTGTAACGAGCAACAAGTAACAAAAGTAAATAAGGTGCAGCAAGGTGGCCCAATCCTTTTTGTAGAAAAGGACAAGCCTGGACAAACTCTTATATAGAGAAAAGCGCTCCCGAGGACACATGGGAATTATCGTCAAGCTAGTTTTCATCACGTTCATATGATTCGTGTTCGATACTTTGATAATTTGATATGTGGGTGGACCGGTGCTTGGGTGCTGCCCTTACTTGTACAAGCATCCCACTTATGATTAACCTCTATTGCAAGCATCCGCAACTACAACAAAAGTATTAAGGTAAACCTAACCATAGCACGAAACATATGGATCCAAATCAGCCCCTTACGAAGCAACGCAAAAGCTAGGGTTTAAGCTTCTGTCACTCTAGCAACCCATCATCTACTTATTACTTCCCAATGCCTTCCTCTAGGCCCAAATAATGGTGAAGTGTCATGTAGTAGACGTTCACGTAACATCACTAGATGATAGACAACATACATCTCATGAAAATATCGAACGAATACCAAATTCACATGACTGCTAATAGCAAGACTTCTCCCGTGTCCTCAGGAACAAACGTAACTACTCACAAAGCATATTCATGTTCATAATGAGAGGAGTATTAATATGCATATAGGATCTGAACATATGATCTTCCACCAAATAAACCAACTAGCATCAACTACAAGGAGTAATCAACACTACTAGCAACCTACAGGTACCAATCCCAGACTATGAGACAAGAATTGGATACAAGAGATGAACTAGGGTTTGAGAGGAGATGGTGTTGGTGAAGATGTTGATGGAGATTGCCCTCTCCCGATGAGAGGAGCGTTGGTGATGACGATGGCAATGATTTCCCCATCCCGAAGGGAAGTGTCCCCGGCAGAACAGCTCTGCCGGAGCCCTAGATTTGTTCCGCGAAGGTTCCGCCTCGTGGCGGTGGAGTCTTGTCCTGAAAGCTTGCTTATGATTTTTCTTCGGACGAAAGACTTCATATAGCAGAAGATGGGCACCGGAGGGCCCACAGGGGGCCCACGAGGCAGGGGCGCCCCTAGGGGGGTAGGGCGCGCCCCCCACCCTCGTGGCCAGGTGGAGGCCCCCCTGACGTGGATTCTTCTTCCAGTATTTTTATTATTTCCAAAAATAAATTTCATGGAGTTTCAGGACTTTTGGAGTTGTGCAGAATAGGTCTCTAATATTTGCTCCTTTTCCAGCCTAGAATTCCAGCCGCCGGCATTCTCCCTCCTTATGTAAACCTTGTAAAATAAGCGAGAATAGGCATAAGTATTGTGAAATAATGTGTAATAAAAGCCCATAATGCAATGAATATCGATATAAAAGCATGATGCAAAATGGACGTATCAACTCCCCCAAGCTTAGACGTCGCTTGTCCTCAAACGAAAGCAGATAACGATAAATATGTCCACATGTTTAGAGGTAGAGGTGTCGATAAAATAAAATACGGACATGAGGGCATCATGATTATTCTCATAACAGCAACATATATGGATAATGTCATATGATTTCTTAGGCTCAAGTAATAATCTATGCACAATGCAAAGTATGAATCAAAAACTTTATTGAGAACTAACAAACTATAATCTCAGTCATTGAAACAATTGCAATTTATCATAACATTAGAAAGAGTCTATGTCAGAGCTTTCTATCAAGTCCACATACTCAACTATCATTTAGTCTTTCATAATTGCTAACACTCACGCAATACTTGTGGTAACGGAGTTTTAACCGGACACAGAGAAAGATAGGGGCTTATAGTTTCGCCTCCCAACCTTTTACCTCAAGGGTAATGTCAACAATAATAGCTCATGCTAACCTACATCCAATTAGGTATATTTATCAGGATCCTTCCAACACCCTGTGCTTGCCAAAGGATAAAATGTAAAACGGAAAGGTGAAGATCACCATGACTCTTGCATAAGGTAGAAGGTAATAATAAAAGATAGGCCCTTCGCAGAGGGAAGCAGAGGTTGCCATGCGCTTTCAGGGTTGGATGCACAAAATCTTAATGCGAAAGAACGTCACTTTTATATTGCCACTTGTGATATGAACCTTTATTATGCAGTCCGTCGCTTTTATTTCTTCCACATCACAAGATCGTATAAAGCTTTTTTCCTCCACACCAATCAATCATACATATTTAGAGAGCAATTTTTATTGCTTGCACCGATGACAACTTACTTGAAGGATCTTACTCAATCCATAGGTAGATATGGTGGACTCTCATGGAAAAACTGCTTTAAGGATATTCGGAAGCACAAGTAGTATCTCTACTTGGTGCAAAGAATTTGGCTAGCATGAGGGGGAAAGGCAAGCTCAACATGTTGGATGATCCATGAAAATATACTTTATCTCAGATATAAGAAAACATAACCCATTACGTTGTCTTCCTTGTCCAACATCAACTCTTTAGCATGTCATATTTTAATGAGTGCTCCCAATCATAAAAGATGTCCAAGATAGTGTATTTATATGTGAAACCTCTCTTTGTTTATTACTTCCTATTAATTGCAACGATGACCAAAGCTATGTTTGTCAACTCTCAACAATTTTTAATCATCATACTCTTTCTATGTGAAGTCATTACTCTCCATAAAATCAATATGATCTCTTTATTTCTTTTTATTCTTTTCTCTTTTCTTTTACTCATTCAAAATCATGGCAAAATAATCAAGCCCTTGACTCAACACTAATCTTTATTATATAGCTCACGGACTCGATTACATAGAGGGATCATAAAGCAAATCTCAAAACTAGATCATACCAAAACTTTATTCTACTAGATCGAGATACTACTAAAACGATCGAACTAAGAAAAACGGTAAAGAAATGATGATACGATACCGGGGGCACCTCCCCCAAGCTTGGCAGTTGCCAAGGGGAGTGCCCATACCCATGTGATTATGTCTCCTTCTTCGGGGATGGTGAAGAGATTGTTGATGATGTAGGCTTGTCGTCCATCTTCCAAGGCATAGGCTCACCATCATAGAAGGATGATCGAGTCTCCGGGATCCTTAAATCTACAGCCAAACTCATCCTCTTGAATCGATATTCATACTCACAGTTTTGGTTCTGCAGGTCATAGATTTGGGCTTGGAGGTGCTCAATTTTCTCGTGAAGCTTGAAGATGGCCTCCCCAATGTCCTTGGCATCCAGCTTGTGGTTGTTGGTGAACTCCTGATCATTATGTGATTGGAGTCAAGTCCACGCTCTACCATCTCCTGGCACTTGAAAACGTGTTGCTCCATTGCTTCAAGCCTTGTCTCCACGCTTCCGGTCCTCCGTGGTCCCTCAACATCGCGGATGTGCAGCACCCCCTCATGCATCTCAATGGTTTGAGAGTGTTGCAGCATCTCCGCGAGGTAGAGATTGATGACCTTCTCGAAGAATTTGTCCTTGGGGGCACTTGGAGACGTCATGATGATCTAGATCTGTCAGAAAAACAGCTCGAAACAAGAACAGAGTATATTTGCGTGATACAGGAGCCAAAACCTTCGGGAGATTATATAATGAATTTTTACCGACCAAAATTCGTATCGTGCAAGAAAACGGAGTCCGGAGAGCGCACGAGGTGCCCACGAGGCAGGGGCGCGTGCAGGGGGGTAGGGAGCGCCCTCCACCATCGTGGAGCCCTCGTGTCCTTCCCGGACTGCTTCTTGTTTTTCTATTTTTCTAAATATTCCAAAACGGAGAAAAATTGCCATTAGAACTGTTTTGGAGTCGGTTTACTTACCGTACCACGTACCTATTCCTTTTCGGAGTCTGAATATAATGTTTGATTCTTTGACCATTCACCACCTTCGGATTTGTGCCTTCGAAGTTGTTGATTTCTATGGCACCGGAACGATAGACCTCCTCGATAACGTAAGGGCCTTCCCATTTAGAGAGAAGTTTCCTGCAAAAAATCTTAAACGAGAGTTGTATAGTAATACATAATCACCTACATTAAACTCGCGCTTTTGTATTCTTTTGTCATGCCATCTTTTAACTTTTTCTTTAAACAACTTGGCATTTTCGTAGGCTTGGGTTCTCCATTCATCAAGTGAGCTAATGTCAAATAACCTCTTCTCACCGGCAAGTTTGAAATCATAATTGAGCTCTTTAATAGCCCAATAAGCCTTATGTTCTAGTTCGAGAGGTAAGTGACATGCTTTTCCATAAACCATTTTATACGGAGACATACCCATAGGATTTTTATATGCAGTTCTATAGGCCCATAATGCATCATCATGTTTCTTGGACCAATTCTTTCTAGATCTATTGACAGTCTTTTGCAAAATTAATTTGAGCTCTCTATTACTCAATTCTACTTGACCACTAGACTACGGGTGATAAGGAGATGCAATTCTATGATTAACATCATATTTAGCAAGCATTTTTCGGAAAGCACCATGAATAAAATGTGAACCACCATCATTCATTAAATATCTAGGGACTCCAAACCTTGGAAGAATAACTTCTTTAAGCATTTTAATAGAAGTGTTATGATCAGCACTACTAGTTGGAATTGTTGGGGAACGTAGTAATTTCAAAAAAATTCCTACGCACACACAAGATCAAGGTGATGCATAGCAACGAGAGGGGGGAGTGTTTGTCCACGTACCCTCGTAGACCGAAAGCGGAAGCATTAGCACAACGCGGTTGATGTAGTCGTACATCCTCACGATCCGACCGATCAAGTACCAAACGCACGGCACCTCCGAGTTCAGCACACGTTCAGCCAGATGACGTAACTCGAACTCTGATCCAGCCGAGTGTTGAGAGAGTGTTTCGTCAGCACGACGGCGTGGTGACGATGATGATGTTCTACCGATGCAGGGCTTCGCCTAAGCACCACTATGATATGACCGAGGTGGATTATGGTGGAGGGGGCACCACACACGGCTAAGAGATCAAAGGGATCAATTGTTGTGTCTCCAAGGGGTGCCCCGCTCCCCGTATATAAAGGAGTGGAGGAGGGGGAGGGCCGGCCCTCTCTATGGCGCGCCCTAGGGGAGTCCTACTCCCACCGGGAGTAGGATTCCCCCCTTCCAAGTAGTAGGAGTAGGAGTCAAGGAAAGGGGAGAGAGAAGAGAAGGAAGGAGGGGGCGCAGCCCCTCCCCCTCGTCCAATTCGGACTAGGCCTTGGGGGGGGCTCAGCCTCTCCTCTCTCTTTCCCCTAAAGCCCAATAAGGCCCATATACTCCCCGGCGAATTCCCGTAACTCTCCGGTACTCCGAAAAATACCCGAATCACTCGGAACCTTTCCGATGTCCGACTATAGTCGTCCAATATATCGATCTTAACATCTCGACCATTTCGAGACTCCTCGTCATGTCCCCGATCTCATCCGGGACTCCGAACTACCTTCGGTACATCAAAACACATAAACTCATAATATAACCGTCATCGAACTTTAAGCGTGCGGTCCCTACGGGTTCGAGAATAATGTAGACATGACCGAGACACGTCTCCGGTCAATAACCAATAGCGGAACCTGGATGCTCATATTGGCTCCCACATATTCTACGAAGATCTTTATCGGTCAAACCGCATAACAACATACGTTGTTCCCTTTGTCATTGGTATGTTACTTGCCCGAGATTCGATCGTCGGTATCTCAATACCTAGTTCAATCTTGTTACCGGCAAGTCTCTTTACTCGTTCTGTAATACATCATCCCGCAACTAACTCATTAGTTGCAATGCTTGCAAGGCTTACAGTGATGTGCATTACCGAGTGGACCCAGAGATACCTCTCCGACAATAGGAGTGACAAATCCTAATCTCGAAATACTCCAACCCAACAAGTACCTTCGAAGACACCTATATAGCACATTTATAATCACCCAGTTACGTTGTGACGTTTGGTAGCACACAAAGTGTTCCTCCGGTAAACGGGAGTTGCATAATCTCATAGGCATAGGAACATGTATAAGTCATGAAGAAAGCAATAGCAGAATACTAAACGATCGTGTGCTAAGCTAACGGAATGGGTCAAGTCAATCACATCATTCTCCTAATGATATGATCCCGTTAATCAAATGACAACTCGTGTCTATGGCTAGGAAACATAACCATCTTTGATCAACGAGCTAGTCAAGTAGAGGCATACTAGTGACACTCTGTTTGTCTATGTATTCACACATGTATCATGTTTTCGGTTGATACAATTCTAGCATGAATAATAAACATTTATCATGATATAAGGAAATAAATAATAACTTTATTATTGCGTCTAGGGCATATTTCCTTTAGTCTCCCACTTGCACTAGAGTCAATAATCTAGTTCACATCGCCATGTGATTTAACATGAATAGTTCACATCTTTATGTGGTTAACACCCATAGTTCACATCAATATGTGACCAACACCCAAAGGGTTTACTAGAGTCAGTAATCTAGTTCACATCGCTATGTGATTAACACCCAAAGAGTACTAAGGTGTGATCATGTTTTGCTTGTGAGATAATTTTAGTCAACAGGTCTGCAACATTCAGATCCGTATGTATTTTGCAAATTTCTATGTCAACAATGCTCTGCATGGAGCTACTCTAGCTAATTGCTCCCACTTTCAATATGTATCTAGATTGAGACTTAGAGTCATCTGGATCAGTGTCAAAACTTGCATCGACGTAACTCTTGACGATGAACCTTTTGTCACCTCCATAATCGAGAAACATATCCTTATTCCACAAAGGATAATTTTGACCAGTGTCCAGTGATCTACTCCTAGATCACTATTGTGCTCCCTTGCCAAACTCAGGGCATGGTATACAATAGGTCTGGTACACAGCATGGCATATTTTATAGAACCTATGGCTTTGGCATAGGGAATGACTTTCCATTCGCTCTCTATCTTTTGCCGTGGTCGATTTTTGAGTCTTACTCAACTTCACACCTTGCAACACAGGCAAGAACTCTTTTTTTGACTGTTCCATTTTGAACTACGTCAAAATCTTGTCAAGGTACATACTGATCGAAAATCTTATCAAGCGTCTTGATCTATCTCTATAGATCTTGATGCTCAATATGTAAGCAGCTTCACCGAGGTCTTTCTTTGAAGAACTCCTTTCAAATACTCCTTTATGCTTTCCAGAAAATTCTACATCATTTCTGATCAACAATATGGCATTTACATATACTTTATCAGGAAGGCTGTAGTGCTCCCACTCACTTTCTTGTAAATACAGGCTTCACCGCAAGTCTGTATAAAACTATATGCTTTGATCAACTTATCAAAGCGTATATTCCAACTCCGAGATGCTTGCACCAGTCCATAGATGGATCGCTGGAGCTTGCACACTTTGTTAGCATCCTTTGGATCGATAAAACCTTCAGGTTGCATCATATACCACTCTTCTTCCAGAAATCCATTCAGGAATGCAGTCTTTACATCCATTTGCCAGATTTCATAAAATATGGCCATTTGCTAACATGATTCGGACAGACTTAAGCATCGCTACGAGTGTGAAGATCTCATCGTAGTCAACTCCTTGAACTTTGTCAAAACCTTTTTCGACAAGTCTAGCTTTGTAGATAGTAACACTACTATCAGCGTCCGTCTTCCTCTTGAAGATCCATTTATTTTCTATGGCTTGCCGATCATCGGGCAAGTCAACCAAAGTCCACACTTTGTTCTCATACATGGATCCCATCTCAGATTTCATGGCTTCAAGCCATTTTGCGGAATCTGGGCTCATCATCGCTTCCTCATAGTTCATAGTTTCCTCATGGTCAAGTAACATGAGCTCCAGGATAGGATTACCGTACCACTCTGGTGTAGATCTCACTCTGGTTTACCTACGAGGTTCGGTAGTAACTTGATCTGAAGTTACATGATCATCATCATTAGCTTCCTCACTAATTGGTGTAGTAGTCACAGGAACAGATTTCTGGGATGAACTACTTTCCAATAAGGGAGCAGGTACAATTACCTCATCAAGTTCTACTTTCCTCCCACTCACTTCTTTCGAGAGAAACTCCTTCTCTAGAAAGGATCAATTCTTAGCAACAAAGATCTTGCCTTCGGATCTGTGATAGAAGGTGTACCTAATATTTTGGGTATCCTATGAAGAAGCACTTCTCCGATTTGGGTTCAAGCTTATCAAGTTGAAACTTTTTCACATAAGCATCGTAGCCCCAAACATTAAGAAACGATAGCTTAGGTTTCTCGCCAAATCACAGTTCATACGGTGTCATCTCCATGGATTTAGATGGTGCCCTTTTTAACGTGAATGTAGCTGTCTCTAATGCATAAACCCCAAAAACGATAGTGGTAGATCGGTAAGAGACATCATAGATCGCACCATATCTAATAAAGTACGGTTACAACATTCGGACACACCACTACACTGTGGTGTTCCAGGTGGCGTGAGTAGTGAAACTATTTCACATTGTTTTAACTGAAGGCCAAACTCGTAACTCAAATATTCGTCTCCGTGATCAAATCGTAGAAACTTCATTTTCTTGTCACGATGATTTTCCACTTCACTCTGAAATTCTTTGAACTTTTCAAATGTTTCAGACTTATGTTTCATCAAGTAGATATACCCATATCTGCTCAAATCATCTGTGAAGGTCAGAAAATAATGATACCCGCCGCGAGCCTCAACACTCATTGGATCTTATACATCAATTTGTATTATTTCCAATAAGTCAGTCGCTCACTCCATTGTTCCGGAGAACGGACTCTTAGTCATCTTGCCCATGAGGCATGGTTCGCAAGCATCAAGTGATTCATAATTAAGTGATTCCAAAAGTCCATCAGCATGGAGTTTCTTCATGCGCTTTACACCAATATGACCTAAACGGCAGTGCCACAAATAAGTTGCACTATCATTATTAACTTTGCATCTTTTGGCTTCAATATTATGAAAATGTGTATCACCACGTTTGAGATCCAACAAACCATTTTCATTGGGTATGACCATAGAAGGTTTTATTCATGTAAAAAGAACAACAATTATTCTCTAAATTACATTAATAACCGTATTGCAATAAATATGATATAATCATATTCATGCTTCAACGCAAACAGTAAATAACATTTATTTTAGGTTCAACACTAATCCCGAAAGTATATGGAGTGTGCGATGATGATCATATCAATCTTGGAACCACTTCCAATACACATCGTCACTCCACCCTTAACAAGTCTCTGTTCATTCTGCAACTCCCTTTTCGAGTTACTACTCTTAGCAACTGAACCAGTACCAAATACCGAGGGGTTGCTATAAACACTAGTAAAGTACACATCAATAACATGTATACCAAACATAGCTTTGTTCACTTTTCCATCCTTCTTATCCACCAAATATTTGGGTCAGTACCGCTTCAAGTGATCAGTCCCTTTGCAGTAGAAGCACTCAGTTTCAGGCTTAGGTCTAGACTTGGGCTTTTTCACTTGAGCAACAACTTGCTTGCCGTTCTTCTTGAAGTTCCCCTTTCTTCCCTTTGTCCCTTTACTTGAAACTAGTGGTCTTGTTAACCATCAACACTTGATGCTCTTTCTTGATTTCTACCTTCGTCGATTTCAGCATCGCGAAGAGCTCGGGAATTACTTTCGTCATCCCTTGCATACTATAGTTCATCACGAAGTTTTACTAACTTGGTGATGGTGACTAGAGAATTCTGTCAATTACTGTCTTATCTGGAAGATTAACTCCCACTTGATTCAAGCAATTGTAGTACCCAGACAATCTGAGCACATGCTCACTGGTTGAGCTATTCTCCTCCATCTTGTAGGCAAAGTACTGTTAGAGGTCTCATACCTCTCGACACGGGCATGAGTATGAAATACCAATTTCAACTCTTGGAACATCTTATATGCTCCGTGGCGTTCAAAACATTTTTGAAGTCCCGGTTCTAAGCCGTAAAGCATGGTGCACTTAACTATCAAGTAGTCATCATACCGATCTTTTGTCAAAACGTTCATAACGTCTGCATCTGCTCCTGCAATAGGTCTGTCGCCTAGCGGTGCATCAAGGACATAATTCTTCTCTGCAGCAATGAGGATAATCCTCAGATCACGGATCCAATCTGCATCATTGCTACTAACATCTTTCAACTTAGTTTTCTCTAGGAACATATCAAAAATAAAATAGGGGAGCTAAAGGCGAGCTATTGATCTACAACATAGATATGCTAATACTATCAGGACTAAGTTCATAATAAATTAAAGTTCAATTAATCAAATTACTTAAGAACTCCCACTTAGATAGACATCCCTCTAATCCTCTAAGTGATCACATGATCCATATCAACTAAACCATGTCCGATCATCACGTGAGATGGAGTAAATTCAACGGTGAACATCACTATGTTGATCATTTCTACTATATGATTCACGCTCGACCTTTTTGGTCTCCATGTTCCGAGGCCATATCTGTTATATGCTAGGCTCGTCAAGCTTAACCTGAGTATTCCGCGTGTGCAACTGTTTTGCACCCGTTGTATTTGAACATAGAGCCTATCACACCCGATCATCACGTGGTGTCTCAGCACGGAGAACTTTCGCAACGGTGCATACTCAGGGAGAACACTTGTACTTTGATAATTTAGTGAGGGATCATCTTATAATGCTACCGTCAATCAAAGCAAGATAAGATGCATAAAAGATAAACATCACATGCAATCAATATAAGTGATATGATATGGCCATCATCATCTTGTGCTTGTGATCTCCATCTCCGAAGCACCGTCATGATCACCATTGTCACCGGCGCGACACCTTGATCTTCATCGTAGCATCGTTGTCGTCTCGCCAATCTTATGCTTCTACGACTATCGCTACCGCTTAGTGATAAAGTAAAGCATTACAGGGGGATTGTATTGCATACAATAAAGCGACAACCATATGGCTCCTGCCAGTTGCCGATAACTCGGTTACAAAACATGATCATCTCATACAATAAAATTTAGCATCATGTCTTGACCATATCACATCACAACATGCCCTGCAAAAACAAGTTAGACGTCCTCTACTTTGTTGTTGCAATTTTTACATGGCTGCTACGGGCTTAGCAAGAATCGTTCTTACCTACGCATCAAAACCACAACGATAGTTTGTCAAGTTGGTGCTGTTTTAACCTTCGCAAGGACCGGGCGTAGCCACATTCGGTTCAACTAAATTTGGAGAAACTGACACCCGCCAGCCACCTATGTGCAAATCACGTTGGTAGAACCAGTCTCGCGTAAGCGTACGCGTATTGTCAGTCCGGGCCGCTTCATCCAACAATACCGCCGAACCAAAGTATGACATGCTGGTAAGCAGTATGACTTATATCGCCCACAACTCACTTGTGTTCTACTCGTGCATATGACATCTACACATAAAACCTGGCTCGGATGCAACTGTTGGGGAACGTAGTAATTTCAAAAAAATTCTTACGCACACACAAGATCATGGTGATGCATAGCAATGTGAGGGGGGAATGTTTGTCCACGTACCCTCGTAGACCGAAAGCGGAACCGTTAGCACAACACGGTTGATGTAGTCGTACGTCTTCACGATCCAACCGATCAAGTACCGAACGCACGGCACCTCCGAGTTCAGCACACGTTTAGCCCGATGACGTCCCTCGAACTCCGATCGAGCCGAGTGTTGAGGGAGAGTTTCGTCAGCACGACGGCGTGGTGACGATGATGATGTTCTACCGACGCAGGGCTTCGCCTAAGCACCGCTACTATATGACCGAGGTGGATTATGGTGGAGGGGGGCACCGCACACGGCTAAGAGATCCAAGGGATCAATTGTTGTGTCTCCAAGGGGTGCCCCCTCCCCGTATATAAAGGAGTGGAGGAGGGGGAGGGCCGGCCCTCTCTATGGCGCGCCCTAGGGTAGTCCTACTCCCACCGGGAGTAGGATTCCCCCCTTCCAAGTAGTAGGAGTAGGAGTCAAGGAAAGGGGAGAGTGAAGAGAAGGAAGGAGGTGGCGCAGCCCCTCCCCCTAGTCCAATTCGGACTAGGCCTTGGGGGGGGGGGGCAGCCTCTCCTCTCTGTTTACCCTAAAGCCCAATAAGGCCCATATACTCCCCGGCGAATTCCCGTAACTCTCCGGTACTCCGAAAAATACCCGAATCACTCGGAACCTTTCCGATGTCCGAATATAGTCGTCCAATATATCGATCCTTACGTCTCGACCATTTCGAGACTCCTCGTCATGTCCCCGATCTCATCCGGGACTCCGAACTACCTTCGGTACATCAAAACACATAAACTCATAATATAACCGTCATGGAACTTTAAGCGTGCGGACCCTACGGGTTCGAGAACAATGTAGACATGACCGAGACACGTCTCCGGTCAATAACCAATAGCGGAACCTGGATGCTCATATTGGCTCCCACATATTCTACGAAGATCTTTATCGGTCAAACCGCATAACAAGATACGTTGTTCCCTTTGTCATCGGTATGTTACTTGCCCGAGATTCGATCGTCGGTATCTCAATACCTAGTTCAATCTCGTTCCCGGCAAGTCTCTTTACTCGTTCTGTAATACATCATCCCGCAACTAACTCATTAGTTGCAATGCTTGCAAGGCTTACAGTGATGTGCATTACCGAGTGGACCTAGAGATACCTCTCCGACAATCGGAATGACAAATCCTAATCTCGAAATACGCCAACCCAATAAGTACCTTCGGAGACACCTGTAGAGCACCTTTATAATCACCCAGTTACGTTGTGATGTTTGGTAGCACACAAAGTGTTCATCCGGTAAACGGGAGTTGCATAATCTCATAGTCATAGAAACATGTATAAGTCATGAAGAAAGCAATAGCAGAATACTGAACGATCATGTGCTAAGCTAACGGAATGGGTCAAGTCAATCACATCATTCTCCTAATGATATGATCCCGTTAATCAAATGACAAATCATGTCTATGGCTTGGAAACATAACCATCTTTGATCAACGAGCTAGTCAAGTAGAGGCATACTAGTGACACTCTGTTTGTCTATGTATTCACAAATGTATCATGTTTCTGGTTAATACAATTCTAGCATGAATAATAAACATTTATCATGATATAAGGAAATAAATAATAACTTTATTATTGCCTCTAGGGCATATTTCCTTCAGGAATAGCTTCTACCCACTTAGTAACGTAATCAACAGCAACTAAAATATGTGTATATCCATTAGAGGAAGGAAAAGGTCCCATATAATCGAAGCCCCAAACATCGAATGGTTCAATAACAAGTGAATAGTTCATAGGCATTTCTTGACGTCTACTAATATTGCCAATTCTTTGACATTCATCACAAGATAAGACAAACTTACGGGCATCCTTGAAGAGAGTAGGCCAATAAAAACCGGATTGCAATACCTTATGTGCAGTTCTGTCTCCAGCGTGGTGTCCTCCATAAGCCTCAGAGTGACACTTGCGTAGGATCTGTTCCTGTTCATGCTCAGGTACACAACGTCTAATAACACCATCTACTCCTTTATAAAGATGTGGGTCATCCCAAAAGTAATGTCTCAAATCATAGAAAACGGGGTTCTCATTTTCTAACCTAGACAAGTTGTCTACAACGGGGTTCTCAGCTCCCTTTCTATCAACAATATGCAAATCAAATTCTTGTAGCAAGAGAACCCATCTAATAAGTCTAGGTTTAGCATCTTTATTTTCCATAAGATATTTAATAGCAGCATGATCAGTGTGAATAGTTACTTTAGAATCTACAATATAAGGTCTCAACTTATCACAAGCAAATACAACTGCTAAGAATTCTTTTTCAGTAGTAGCATAATTTCTCTGAGCATTATCTAGAGTTTTACTAGCATATTGAATAACATTTAATTTCTTATCAACTCTTTGCCCTAGAACAGCACCTACAGCATAATCACTAGCATCACACATAATTTCAAAAGGTAAATTCCAATCAGGTGGCTGAACAATAGGTGTATGTTTAGATAATCTTTCTAGCATTTGATCAATAAAAGGTAAGGGGTAATGATCTTTTTTAGTAGCCTTATTTAATTTGCAGAAATCAATTACCATCCTATAACCTGTAATAATTCTTTGCGGAATCAATTCATCTTTATCATTAGGAACTACGGTAATACCTCCCTTCTTAGGGATACAATGGACAGGACTTACCCACTGACTATCAGCAACGGGATAAATTATACCTGCCTCAAGGAGCTTTAGTATTTCCTTTCTTACCACTTCTTTCATTTTAGGATTCAGTTGTCATTGGTGATCACGAACTGGTTTGGCATCTTTCTCCAAATTTATTTTGTGTTGGCATAAAGTGGGACTGATGCCCTTAAGATTATCAAGAGTATATCTAATAGCAGCACGGTGCTTCTTCAGAGTTTTCAATAATCTCTCTTCTTCATGCTCTGAAAGGTTAGCACTAATAATAACATGATATATCTTTTTTTCATCAAGATAAGCATACTTAAGAGTATCAGGCAACGGTTTAAGCTCAAACACGGGATCACCCTTGGGTGGAGGAGGATCCCCTAGGATTTCAACAGGCAAATTGTGTTTTAGGATGGGTTCCTGTTTAAAGAATACTTCATCTATTTCCCTTCTTTCATTCATAAACATATCATTTTCATGGTCTAGCAAATATTGTTCTAAAGGATCACTAGGAGGCACGGCAATAGAAGCAAGACCAATAATTTTATCCTTACTAGGTAATTACTCTTCACGGTGTTGTCTACGAAATTTAGAAAAGTTGAACTCATGAGACATATCACCTAGACCAACAGTAACGAAATCCTTTTCACAGTCTATCCTAGCATTAACTGTGTTC
This sequence comes from Triticum aestivum, assembly GCF_018294505.1. Classification (NCBI taxonomy): domain Eukaryota; kingdom Viridiplantae; phylum Streptophyta; class Magnoliopsida; order Poales; family Poaceae; genus Triticum; species Triticum aestivum. The sequence continues at coordinate 243,423,251 of NC_057805.1, forward strand.
AAGAAGGGTCTACCAAAAATAATGGGACAAAAGCTATCTTGTGGGGAGCCAAGAACAAGAAAATCAGCAGGATATTTAGTTTTTCCACACAAGACTTCAACATCTCTAACAATTCCCATTGGTGATATAGTATCTCTATTGGCAAGTTTAATTGTGACATCAATATCTTCTAACTCAGTAGGTGCAATATCATGCTTAATTTCTTTGTATAAGTCAATAGGTATTGCACTAGCACTAGCACCCATATCACATAAGCCATGATAACAATGATCTCATATTTTAACAGAAATGACAGGCATGCCTGCCACGGGTCTTTGTTTATCTTTAGCACAAGGTTTGGCAATTCTAGCAGTTTCATCACAGAAATAAATAACATGCCCATCAATATTATCAGCCAAGAGAAATTTAACCATAGCAATATTAGGTTCAACTTTGATTTGCTCAGGAGGTGTATAAGTTCTAGTATTGCTTTTACGAACCAAAGTTGAAGCTTTAGCATGATCTTTTATCTTAACGGGGAAAGGTGGTTTTTCAACATAAGTAGTAGGAACAATAGGATCATTATAAGTGATAGTCTTTTCTTCAACTTTAATAGGAGCAGCTACTTTTACTTCTATGGGAGGATGATATTTAAACCACTTCTCCTTAGGGAGATCAATATGAGCAGCAAAAGATTCACAAAAGGAAGCTACTATCTCAGAGTCAGGTCCATATTTAGTGCTAAATTTACGGAAAATATCGGTATCCATAAAAGATTTAACACAATCAAACTTAGGTGTCATACCTGACACCATACCTTCATCGAGATCCCAATCTTCAGAGTTGCGTTTAATTCTTTCGAATAAATCCCATTTGAATTCAATAGTCTTCATCATAAAAGAGCCAGCACAAGAACTATCGAGCATGGTGCGATTGTTATCAGAAAGCCGAGCATAAAAACATTGAATAATTATTTCTCTTGGGAGCTCATGATTGGGGCATGAATATAACATTTATTTAAGCCTCCCCCAAGCTTGAGCGATGCTTTCTCCTTCGCGAGGCCAAAAATTATATATATATAATTGCGATCACGATGAACAAGATGCATATGATAAAATTTCTGATGAAATTCCAATTTCAATCGTTTGTAGTTCCATGATCCCGTATAATCACATAGCCTATACCATGTCAATGCATCTCCCTTCGAAGATAAAGGGAAGACCTTCTTAATAACATCACCGGGTATACCTGCATGCTTAAATAATCCACAAACTTCATCCACATAGATTAGGTGCTCATCAGGATGCTTTGTTCCGTCTCCTGCAAAAGGGTTAGCTAGCAGTTTTTCTAACATACCCGAAGGAATTTCAAAGTAGAAATTTTCATTTTCAGTAGGTTCAGTATGTTGAGGAGCAACTCTTTGCTCTACTGGTCGGGGTGAAGATACCCCGAACAAGCCCCTCAGAGGATTACTTTCCATAGTAACAAGTGACAGTAAATTTCAGCACACTATATAAAATTTTCCTTACCAAATTCCACCTACCAAAGGCGCTTCACTCCCTGGAAACGGCGCCAGAAAAGAGTCTTGATGACCCACAAGTATAGAGGATCTATCGTAGTCCTTTCAATAAGTAAGAGTGTCGAACCCAGCGAGGAGCAGAAGGAAATGATAAGCGGTTTTCAGCAAGGTATTTTCTGCAAGCACTGAAATAATAGGTAACAGATAGTTTTGTGATAAGATAATTTGTAACGAGCAACAAGTAACAAAAGTAAATAAAGTGCAGCAAGGTGGCCCAATCCTTTTTGTAGCAAAGGACAAGCCTGGACAAACTCTTATATAGAGAAAAGCGCTCCTGAGGACACATGGGAATTATCGTCAAGCTAGTTTTCATCACGTTCATATGATTCGCTTTCGGTACTTTGATAATTTGATATGCGGGTAGACCGGTGCTTGAGTGCTGCCCTTACTTGGACAAGCATCCCACTTATGATTAACCTCTATTGCAAGCATCCGCAACTACAACAAAAGTATTAAGGTAAACCTAACCATAGCATGAAACATATGGATCCAAATCAGCCCCTTACAAAGCAACGCATAAACTAGGGTTTAAGATTCTGTCACTCTAGCAACCCATCATCTACTTATTACTTCCCAATGCCTTCCTCTAGGCCCAAATAATGGTGAAGTGTCATGTAGTTGACGTTCACATAACACCACTAGAGGATAAACAACATACATCTCACCAAAATATCGAACGAATACCAAATTCACATGACTACTAATAGCAAGACTTCTCACATGTCCTCATGAACAAACGTAACTACTCACAAAGCATATTCATGTTCATAATCAGAGGAGTATTAATATGCATATAGGATCTGAACATATGATCTTCCACCAAATAAACCAACTAGCATCAACTACAAGGAGTAATCAACACTACTAGCAACCTACAGGTACCAATCCCAGACTATGAGACAAGAATTGGATACAAGAGATGAACTAGGGTTTGAGAGGAGATGGTGCTGGTGAAGATGTTGATGGAGATTGCCCTCTCCCGATGAGAGGAGCGTTGGTGATGACGATGGCGATGATTTCCCCCTCCCGGAGGGAAGTGTCCCCGGCAGAACAGCTCTGCCGGAGACCTAGATTGGTTCCGCCAAGGTTCAGCCTCGTGGCGGTGGAGTCTTGTCCTGAAAGCTTGCTTATGATTTTTCTTCGGACGAAAGACTTCATATAGTAGAAGATGGGCACCGGAGGGCCCACAGGGGGCCCACGAGGCAGGGGCGCCCCTAGGGGGGTAGGGCGCGCCCCCCACCCTCGTGGCCAGGTGGAGGCCCCCCTGACGTGGATTCTTCTTCCAGTATTTTTATTATTTCCAAAAATAACTTTCGTGGAGTTTCAGGACTTTTGGAGTTGTGCAGAATAGGTCTCTAATATTTGCTCCTTTTCCAGCCTAGAATTCCAGCCGCCGGCATTCTCCCTCCTTATGTAAACCTTGTAAAATAAGCGAGAATAGGCATAAGTATTGTGACATAATGTGTAATAACAACCCATAATGCAATAAATATCGATATAAAAGCATGATGCAAAATGGACGTATCAGATGCCACGGCAAGACCCTTGCCGGGCCCCCGGCAAGGCTCTTGTCGAGGGCGCCAGCAGGGCCACTTCCAGACCCGCACCAACCAAGGCTCCGCCGTGATTCGCATGCAGCTGCCAGCCCAACCAGCTGGGCAGGCACCTACGTGGCAACATGCGGCTTCCAGACCGACTCAACAAGCACCTGCGTGGTGGCATGCAGATCTTCGTGAAGACCCTGCCACCGCACCACCACAGCAGCCTGCCTGCCTACATGGCACCGCACGCATCGCTGGCCTGGGCGCGTATCGAAGCGAGATGGAGCGGCGACGGACGGGACGGGTCTCGTTCCCGTCCCCGATAAAGCTAATGGACACCTAAGTAGCGCATTTAATGCGCTTTGTCCCGTAATGCTGGGCGATAAGCTCGCGCACTGTACGCTTTTCCACCTCCTGTGTGCCACTGTGGCAACCCCTTTTCAACTATAAAAGGAGGACCGAGGCATACTGGAGAAGGATTCAGCTCTTTGGAACTACGCAGCCATCGTAGCTAGTTCGAAAGCTCAAGAACACTGAATACATCCACCAAAGCGGGACTAGGGTATTACGCATCCTAGCGGCCCGAACCTGGGTAAACGATCTTTGTGCCGGCTCCTGGACCTGCTCTTCTCACAACCCCGTGCCCACCGACCGTAGAAGGGATTCCAGTGATCCCATAGGTGTCCTTCCCACCGACAATTGTCGTTGTGATGGACGATATACATGAGAAAGGTGCCGAGTCACGAGTATGACCGTTGGTGTTGAGCCAGGTGAATACATGCTCGGTGTTCACGGAGGCCTCTAGCCAACGTCTAAACTGTAATGTCACATACACATAATTTTGGTTTTATTTCTATCTCCACTCACCGGTAGGCCCGCATAGATAGATAGATAGATAGATAAAGAACACGAGCTGCTGAGGCGCATGCGGACAGTTTGAATGGTCAACCAGACAAATACGGAGCATACGCTGAGCCAGTGACCGTATAATCACCATATCTTGTATACAATGATCAAAGTGAGCTATCAAGACAAGTTCGATGACCGCCAACGCATTTTACTCGGTAATAAATGACCAGGATTGAAGGGGAATCCAAATTTTCTTCGTCTTCTGTCCTTGAGCTCTTGACAAACCAGTGAACTTTACGGTTGTCCGGCCACTCCACCCCAGAGCTGTCACCAAGCATCATTCATGCCACCGTGCCGCACACTAATCGGTAAGGAAGCGATGGTATCCCACCGCGCCGAGTTCCTTGCCACCCACGACCGCACACAGAATGGTAGGGAAGCGGCGGCATCCCGCCGTGCCGAGTTCATCGCCACTCGCGACCTCACACCTATGTGGGCGGAATTTGAAGCTGCCAAGGCCGAATGGGCGGTAGAGCAAGAGGCGGCCAAAGCCGCACAAAGGGAGTGGAAAAGTCAGAAAGCACTCAAGAAAAGAGAGGCCCGCCGCCGACAAAGCCGGGAAGGAGAACGACGGCGTCTGGCCAGCATGTGAGAAGTAGTAGTACTAGTAGTTAGTGTGTGTGTCTGTGTCGCCCGTACGTTTGTTTAATTAATTACGAGCATGTACCAGTACTACTAGTTACTACTATAGTTTTTAGAGCAAATTACCAGTACATTAGCCTAGACTCAAAGGAAAAATTCCTAACCTGTGCATCAAATGGCATCTCTTTCTCTATAGGAATTGAGATGCATGTCATCTCACTTCCTATGATTTTCATATTCCTATAAAATTTCTATCCTATGAACCAAAGGAGGCCTCTGCTGGAGTAACTACTGTAGCTAGTAGTACTTCTGGTACAGTAGTTTTCTTCAAGAAGCGGAATTCAACGAAGTCATGATGGTTCCTTCGTCCGAGCAACTCACAGTGCGAAAGGTTGGGCTTGTGATTTGACGGCTCATTAGTAATTACGGTAGCGTGACGACCGGGGTGACTCTCCCTTGGAGTTCTGCAGGCATGGCAAGTGGACCAGGATGGTCGACGTCCCACATGTCGGCGAACGGAAGTATTCTTTCCGATATCGAGGAGCAAGGAAACCGCGTGGTATAGTATCACTGGTGATTTATATTTACTTTTTATTTCTGATGAATGCTAGCGTTTCAACTCTTACGACGAAGGAGTGCCAAACACGGCACGTGTTGGATGTCTCACACGTCAGCGAAAGGAGTGGGACATGAACAACATGGTAGAGCGTCTCCACTTCTGGGTCGGAGACCACACATAGTAGTACTACTGTACTAGTGGTATGAACGATACAAAGTGCGACCCGGAGAGAAAGACACGTCTATTTGGAAGGTCTCGGGGCATACACGTAAACAAATATAAAACCTAATATGTGCCTCCAATTAATATAGTAGTAGTAGAGTACTTAGGCACGTACTCCATAACATCACCGGGCATTGCACGTACAACATTTAGTGGTAGTAAGAGAAAAATGCCTATATGCCACGCATGTTCATACTATTTGTTCCTTTCTACTTCACTTACTGCGGTACATTACTCAGGTTCGTACGTCCACTCCTAGGTACATGTTCGTCTCGTAGTTACAGTCCCACGTGTTCTTCATAGATGGAACGATCCATAATTGTGGGCAACGGGAGTCCATATCATCGCAGTTAGTGTGGCTCCCCATGATGGAGACTCATCCAAACTATGGCCAGCCTCGATGCGGAGCACTCGCATGCACCGGGAAGCGGCGCTCTCTCAGCCGTCGCGCTGCTTCAAAGCCGGCGCCAGTGATAGGTCGCCTCCGCTCTGGCCGGGCATTAATGCGGCACTGACGTTCCAGGGCGACGCTGACCATTTCACGCGGGAAGCGCGCGCCGGCAAGGGAGGGGGTTGTGTCGGCCAGGGCGGTCAGACGCGGGCGTGGTGGTGGTATTGGTTTTGATCCGTTTCAGGTGTAGTACTGGTAGTTTGCAAAACTACTCAATTATTGCACTCAATTTCCTAAGAAAATGTGGTCAAAAAACGTTACTCCACATCCCGCTTCCCTTCTCCTTCCTCTTCCCCCGCCCGCGCACATCCGCGGGAAGCGACCGGTCAACCCTTATATAGGAGTGCTAGCAGAAAAAATGCATGCATGACCACTAAAATTTCCAGATTAAAGCGCCGCTCCGGCGGGAATACGGCGTATGTCGTTACCTTCGGCTGGCCATGGCTACCGGTCTACGGCAACCAGAGAAGAGGCAGCGGGAGGGGAATGAATGCAGCTACTGTTTGGGTTCACCATCCGACTTAAATAAATGCACACCATCACAAATTGTAACATACGTGTCTACTTAAGTGGGCGTCATGTAACTGGTGTGTGTGAGAGATTCTGGGAGATAGAGTGCGTGTGTGCGACTCTAGTCTTCGGACATGTACCCGACCTTTTGCATTGGTATATAAGTATAATGGTATTACACTTTAGCTAGTGATTTACGTGGCCATGCTAACGTGGTTGTGTAAAAAAATGTTGCTTCCTACTCGTGATTTGCATTATATAATTACTAGCAAGATGCTCGTGCATTGCATGGAACATCAATATGCATTTTTTACAAAACACTTGTTGTGATTGACCCATGCAGGAGTAATCCCATGTGTAAAAACTAATGATATCTCGAGAATTTTATCGGAAAACTGGTATCTCGACAATTTCATCGAAAAAATGAAAGATGAGAGATAAGGTGAGGGGGAGTGGAGCGTGGTGGTGACTGGTGGTCGGACTGGGCGGAGGCATGGGGATGGACGGTGCCGGCAGGTGGGAGCGGCCACCATGCTATATTGTTCCAGAGACTTCCTTTTTTAATTGCTCAGCAATGAGGTTGGGAGAGATAAGGACGATGAACGAGGCAATGCCTTGTTTGTAAATGTGGAGAGAGGTGCGGGTATCTTTTGTAAAATTGTCATAGTTTTCTTTCTATCCATCAGATATAGATCGGACGGTGTATATTACAAGATGGCAGGCACACCATCATCACCAACTCGTTTTTCTATAAGAGTAGAGATGATAAGTTTGCTAACTACTAAAGTAAAGTGGAATTAGTCCATGTTATACAAGTAAATTAAGGTGATTGCTTATCATACAGGTAAGGTTGGGCGAAGGGTGGTAGGAACAAATGCTCCGCCTAGAGCATGTCTGTGTGAGATGGAGTCTTAGTGTGTGTGTGGGGGGGTGCGTGTGTGTGTGTTACGTGGGGGTCCTCGGTGGCGGAAATAATTTAAGTGTGCATGGCTTCATCATAGTGTATTACAAGGGCCACCAAAGAGGGGGTGCGAGAGAGAAAAGGCCCACAGAGAGGGAAGAGAAGGCGTGTGCGCGTGAGAGGAGTCGACATCGAGAGAACGTGTTTTTTCGAGAGACACCGAGGAAGACTACTATATATCGATGGTGCATGTAGGTGGGAATTAAACAAAGGGACGGTCATATTGGTTTCGGGGATATAGGGGAAGAGTGAGAGAGGGGGGTAGCTAGAAGGAGATTGTTAAGTGTGAGTGTGTGTTTTACCCATCCAGGCTGAAGTTATGTGCACATAAGAAGAGAACGATTCGATGTGGCATTAGGGTTGAGGGTAATTAACTATATATGGAGACATAGGAGACCTTGAATGTGCATGTGCGAGAGGTATACATGTATACGTGGGATGTGCGTGTGTGCGCGCGAGCATGATCGAGATAAAAGAAAGGAGACATAAGTCATAAGATCAACGATATGGGAGAGATCGGTGTGACAATATGCATGCATGTGAGAGTGCAGGGAAGAATGCTCGATAATTGAGCATGTGTTTTTGTCTTTAAGAGATAGTGGCGTGGGCTGGAGCATGCATCTATGGCGAGCAAAGGGAGCGAGACACAACGATTGTGCAAAAGCGATCAACCTATAAATGCATGTATGCAGAGACATATATAGTGTGGGTGATAGGAAGCAAGAGTGCGTGCGAGAAAGAAATGGTGACGGAGAAACTACAGATAGATACAGAGATAGAGATGCTAGATAGAGGGACATCGGCTAGTTTGAGTGTTGGAGATGACCGCCGGGTGGTTCAGAGGGTGAAGTTATGTGTGTGAGAGAAAGATAAAAAGAGGGCACTTGACTGCATGTAGAGAGAAACATATATAGTGTGCGTGATAGAAAGCAAGAGTGAGCGCGAGAAAGAAGGTTGATGGAGAAACAGATAAATAGAAAGATAAAGATGCTAGCTAGCTAGTGTGTTAGAGATAGGGGTCGAGTGGATCATAAGGCTGAGTTATGTGTGTGTGGGTGTGAGAGAGATAGAGAGAGTGTGCATGTGAGTCACATACAAACAAATATCAGAGAGAAATGATATCCGGAGAGACGGAGTTTTGTGTCTGTGAGAGAGAAAGATATTTCACAACGAGAGTGATAGCTAGAGAGACATATGAGGGAGCGCAAGATATCTCTAGGGAGAGAGAGTGTGGGTGAGCGACATACAAGAGAATGGTGGAGAGATATGGGACCCTGGGAGACAGAGTTTGTGTTTGTGTGTGAGAAAGAGATATTTAAGAGGAAGAGTCGTAGCTTCTCATATCTAAGGAGCGAAAGACATCTCTGCGTGAGAGGGGTTGTGCGAGTGGCACACAGGGGAATAGTAGAGAGAAATGAGACCCCCGGAGATGAAGTTTGTGTTTGTGTGAGAGAAAGAGATTTCACATGGAGAATCATAGTTAGAGACACATAGCAGGGAGCGAGATATACTTAGAGAGAGAGATAGAGTGATGAAGGTCGAGGGAGAGAGTAATGTCAGTGTGTTGCGAAGATAAAAGATCATTGTCGACATACAGGTAGCACGAGAGATACCCGAGAGACGATGAACACGTATAGGTCTAGAGATATACTCGTATATAAGCATGAGTGATAGCTATATGAGATGAATCTCTGGATTAAAGGGGATTCAAATATTTAGACTGGAGTTCACGACATCGATAATATCATAACGCAAATTGGTGTATGAAACATGCATATTCATTTGAATTTGGGGACATGTGTAATGTTATATAGTTTATCAATATTAGTGATCCATAGATTCTTTAATTAGAGACAATGCATTATTTATATGCAATTAATGTCTAAACGGGATTACACTATATGTTGCGTGTGTGAAACACATTATACATGTTTGAGAAGTAAAAAACCGGCATGAAACACACATTAATTGGAGACAGTTAGCGAGGAATGCATACATTGGATATCAACATAAAGTGGTTTCAAATATTTGGAAATCCAAATTAAGATGGATACATCCTTATGAATCTGAGATCATGCCATTTGTAAACCATATTTATGTATAAAGGGTGTTGTGCTTTTGAAAGCATATATAAAAAATGATGTATACAGAATTTTATTCCAATCGCAAATGGATCCTGCCCGACCAAAAATAGAATACAAACTGTATTCGAATTGAGTTGGCACGGTAAATGTGCACTCTTGCTCTGCAAAAGTATGAACGAAGCGGGGAAAGTTGCAGTAACCGCCTGAAATGAAAATCCGCGAGATGGAAATTACTGCCTATCCCTCATACGCAAAGCCTATCGCCTCGGTTTCTATAGGTTTCGATAGGGGTAGGTTTGTAATTTCACTCAAACGTGACATAACTGCCTCTCATCCGGATTCATACATGGCGGGCGCCAAAACATAGTGTATCCTCGGCCGAAATCGACTCCCTCCCCGATTCATAAACGGTGGGCGCCAAAAACAAACTCTCGTCGGCAAATATTTGGTGTATGCGAGATTACCGTCCTATCCCCAACCGACTAATATTGCTATGATGTAGGAAATTTTAAACGGGGGCTAAGTTTGTAAATTTCCTCGCATTTGAGACAAGCACGCCCTGAAGACATGGTTCCCCCTTCCTCTCTCCCTCCATTTCCCCATTCGTACTCCGTGGGCGCCAAAACACCCTCTCCACCCCAGCCTCCTCCGTCCGCCACCCCATCCACCGCCGTCCATCTCCACCATGCCGAAGCTGATACCCCGACGCCGTCGGCCATTATAAGAGATCGACCTCTCTCATCCACTGCTTCGGACCGGGATCCTTGCATCCCGTCCTCTCGATTCATCCCCGCCGTCGTCCACCTTGCCGGCGCTGCTCCTATGACCGTCTCGTCCACCGCGCCCTGCCGCCACCATCTACCCTCCTAGATCTGCTTCCACGCCGCCGACAGCCATCGCTACCGCAACACCGTCAAATTCTCAGTAGATGCATACACAGCGCCGCACCAGAGGCGGTGCTCTTTCATATCTGCTCAACTTATTTCTCGCAGCAAGAAAATAGATCGCCACTACTTTACTCTGATTTCTTGTCCATCACTTACTTGCTAGTTGAAAGCAAACATTGGTTGCGAAGTTGCCTTTGTCCAGTTTGCACCTTCAGATCCCCATGGCATGCTCAACACTATACTCGCAATGCTTATGGTTTTCCCTTCTATATACCACACTAGTTAAATGACAGTAGACTAAATTTCAAAATTGGGCCAGTCGATTTTTGAGAGCTCGCTGGAGTTCACCAGTGCGAAGGAAGGGGCTCGGGTGGGGACGGTGGTTGTGGGGGCGGTGGTGGGGCCTCGCCAAACGAAGAAAACTTGACGCGGGTGGGGCAGGGGTGGGGGTGGGGTGGCGGAGGAACACAGGTGGTGGGGGCCAGTGGTTCGGCCGGCGGCCCATGCGGTGTTCTGTATGGGAAGAATTAGAGACGAGGAAGAAGAAGGGTTAGGAGACGTAGTATCTTCATCCAACAGCCTGAAATGGTCGACTGACCCAAATGACAAAAGTCACGCGACTTGCATGTAGACATGCAGAATATGCTTCCTCTTCTGTTCTTTAACATGTTCCTCTTCTGTTCTTCTTTAGTAAGCACAGTATGTTCCTTGTCAGGAAGGGGAGCAGGGACATCTACAGTCGACACCTCTATTGGGCCGGTTTTGCTAAATGATTTCCCACTTCGAGTTGGTCTGCCATAATACCCCGGAAATGGTGTGAGCCGCGCGGTCTTTGATAGACTAAACTGATAGTAACAGTTGTGCGCCTTCACATGAATAGAGCTGGCTTGTAGGTGATCGATAGGCTGCATATTAGTAGCGGCAAAACCCTATGTTTTCCAGCCAGTTCCCTATTATCTACACTACGATCTGCCTACTGGCTCTGCGCTCTCGTTATCATGGTTTGGCAATAAACTTTATATACGGTATATTATGAACCTATCGTCTACCTACTATCCTTACATCTGGGGCCCCCAACAGGGAGCTTATTTTTGTGTGTAGTTGTGCCAGATTATATTAATCTACTCACCATATTACAGCACACATGGGCTCTCATCAGAATCCAGTGATAGCACACAAGGGTTTACAGGGAGCCTCTATTATATTACAATATCCTCTGCATTACAAAGATAATCTCACTACTATTTGTGTTTTCATGCTTTACAGATATTGTACGTAATCACAATGAATATAAGAATGCGCACATCAGAAGAATATTGCGGAACAGTTCAATGGGTAACAAACTTGGCATCAAGGGATTGAGGTCCATTGTGGATGCAATGAATCCCACATGCTCCCGACCTATAGATTCGTATTCAGAATATGATCCTAATGACTATTTTGAGCTCAAGGAGGCAAAGGCAGATGGCCTATCCTGTTCACCCAATGAGGTGCATGTTCTAATTAGGCAAGGTTTTATTGGTTGCACATATCTTGCATAAGGCGTCTTGCATTTCTTTTGCTTCGTTGCACCGCCATCTGCTTAGATTACTCATGATATATGTGAAGATGCCATGCCCATCCATTATCAACACCTCTTCCATTTATCGTCATACCATGTTTTTCCATTCAAATGATGTTCTTGTGCTTCAGACATCCAAAAGGAAGAGCGTGATTGCAGAACCTAAAGGAGTACAAGCAAAGTCCTTGAAAAATGTGGTGCTACCAGAGAAATCACATAGCACCCGATGTATATTGGCGATCGAACGAGTGCCGCAAAACCTAGGATATCGCAACTATGCTGGTCGCTGCTTTGCTCTTGTGAGTACCTACTGTCATATCGTTGTCCTTACATTCATACCTGGTGGATTATGTGACATCATTGTGCATTATAGCTTGCTTATCCACTGCTCGCTCCAAATTATCAGATCTATATTAATGCTTAAATTAATGTAGAATAAACCCAATGCCTATGAAGAAATTTTGTTCTGCATTGTTCTTGTAAGTATTTGTCGTCCTTCATCACTGTACTTATATTTGTCAGCTAGTTCTTCATGTACACTTTGCAGCTTATTTTCCCTTGTCCTCCATTTTTCTACACATCTGATCTACATTTACTCTTGCCAAAATATTGAATAAAACCAATGTTACTGAAGAAGTTAACTCCGCATTGCTCTTGTCAGTGCCTTCTGCCTGTATGTTGTATTTACATTTGTACTCGGCATCTTAAGTTAAATAATCGCCATTTGTTCCTATATTTTCACATCTATATTTACTCTTGACAAAATGTAGAATAAAGGCAATACTCTTGAAGAAGAGTGTGCGGTAAACTTCTTGAATTGCCCCCCATCAATATGGACAAGGCCTTTATAGAGCCTGTCTTCACTACTAATGTAAGTTTGTCTGCCTCGAGCCTTCAAACTTTGTTGTTTATATTTGGATAAATATGAGTGCAAATGCTATTTATTTTTGTCGTCTCCATCGAATTGCTTGTTCAAAGTTTATAAAGTAGAAGTACGTAAACATAAGTTTGTCCTTCTTAATTTCAGTCCTTAGTTGTACAATCTAGTTCCTTATTCGTACCATGTAAATTAAACTAAACATAGAAAGTTATCTTCTTTAGCACTATGTGTATGCTTGTGTTCTTGATTTGTAATCCAGTTGTGTGGTGAGACTACCAACAACAACACAATGTCATATCCTGCTATGTCTCAACTATGAACAATGCCATATTATATTAATGTTATTTAAATTGTGTCTCTTTATTTACCAATCTGAAATGGTATAAATTGACAGTGCACTCACCTTTCATGATTATATGTTGTTTAGAACTACATCTATGCTTGTGTTCTTGATCTGTAATCCAGTGGTCTGGTGAAGCTGGCCGCTCCTGCACAATGCCATTTCCTGCCGTCTTAACTATGAACCATGCCTATTATGTTAATGCTATTTTAAACTGTGTCTCTTTATTTCTAACAAAGAAATTAGATGAATTGACAGCACTGATGCTTATACGTGCAAAACCTGTTATCTACCTACGTGTTTCTCTTTTAGGATGACAACACTGCTGTTAGGAAGAACTGCCACAATGATAGTGAGACGAACGCATTGTTTGTCCCTCTAACACATATTCCAGAGGAGAAGGCAACACATATTGAAGGTAGGGATACAATCACGAAGTCACAGCTTGATGTAGTGTCAATCTTACTCAATGAAACAAGCTCGATGAAGTCGCCGCCTAAATTTGTTCGACTTCTTCAGTCTGAAATTCAAGCAGAAATACATGCTTCCGCTCAAATACGACTGGAACTCCAATCTCTATGGAAGATTAACCGTAAGTACAAGACATTTATTGATGCTATGTAGCTTAAGTTGGTGGACCTGAGCGCCAAAGAAGCGCAGTCTCGTCAGGTTGCTAAGCTGCTTGCGCTGCAGCTCCTGGGCCGGGCTAACCTTTCTTGAACTGTGTTGAAGTGCTGTCGGTTCTGTCTATTATTTTGTCCGCCTGTTAACTCCCATTGGTGGCGACCTGCCCAGTTTATGTAATCTGATGTCTGGTTGCCCTTTATTATCTTGGGCCATTAGCAGGTCTAAACCTATAGTTGTTTCCCGCCTTTAACAGGCCGGGTAAAGTTCTGTCCAGCTGGGCCAGAGAATACCATGGGATTTTAATTGGCTAAAACCTAGATTGGGCTAGCGTTGAGGGAAAAAAATCATGGGCCAATACAGGCCGAAATTGCCTAAGGCCCATGTTTGGCCCAAATAGGACGAGAAGTTAATAGGGCAAAATATATCTCGGGCCTGTTTGGCCCAATAAAATTATGGGCTTTAAGCAGGCCAGTATCTACGCGGGCCATAGGCCTAAAAGTGTCATGGGCCATTATCAGATGGGCTGTAAGCAGGCCGGATTCAACGCGGGCTGTAATTAGGCCCAACTGTTACACGGGCCATTAACAGGCCGATAGGCCAGTTGTGCTGAAATTTATCCATGAAGACTACGGGCCGTTAAGAGGCCTAAAGTTACTTCAAACAAGAAATAGCCCAGTTTCTGGATGGGTCGTCAAATGGCCTAAAGTTAAACCAGGCCAACAACGTCCCAGATGTACCATGGGCCGCTAATAGGCCGAAACTATTATCGGGCCGAACTGGTAAACGGGCATTTAACAGCCTGAAATACAAACCTGTCTTAGTATGGGCCCAAAAGAACAGTGGCCTATTAACAGGACTGATCCGATATGGGCCGTAATTTGGCCCGAAACGCGACAGGCTGTCAACGGGCCTGATCTGGTATGGGCCTCAATTTGACCGAAAACATGGCAGGCTGTTAACAGGCCAGCCCACTAGTGTCTGAAAAAACATGGTGGGCCTTTAGCTGGGCTGGCCTTTTTGCCGGAATGGGCCTCTGTTGGGCCATGCCACGTGTCAACGTATCATAGGTGCCTCCTGTCCAATGAGTGGATGACATCTGTCCGAACGTTGAGCCAACACATGTTTCCTGTGGCCAATGAGAATTTTACACGTGGAAAATCCCCATTGGTCCTCGCTGTTAACGGGTTATCGGATCCAAAACCGGACCCGATAGCTTAACGGTGAGCCGTTACGGTCGATGCCACGTGTCGGTCACCCTTGACGAAAGCACTTCTATGACGCGCGATTTATCGTCATGGAAGTGGACACTTCCGTGATGATAATTTTGGTAATGTCATGGAACACTTCTACGACAGCACATGTATGACTATCTTGATTCTGTCATAAAATTGTCATGGATGTACATGCATGACAGAAAACGTGACCTACTGTGACAAACACGTAACATCACGGAAGTGTCTTTTTTTTGTAGTGGAGGGAAGGGTGTGTGTGTGTGCGCGCGCGCCCGAGGAGGTTTTGGTGTGTGTGTGTGGAGGGGGGGCGTGTGTCTGAGGAAATGATGCGGCCACTGAAAATTTTACTACGCGGGAGTCAAACACGAGAGTGAAATGCCGGGGCTATTGAAAATTTGAATGATGGTGGATCGCACATGGTCCGGAAATAACAACCATGTGTTATGAAAAAGAAAAACCCTCGAGGCGGCAGATATTTTTTAGGCATGCAGGCGGGAGCTGGAACAACAAACATCACACACGGTTGAAACATAATAAACGTGTGTTATCAAACAGAAAAAACCTGTAGGCTGGTAGATATTTTTGAGAGGGGAAGCCTCGTGGATCCCAATGTGTTGTGCGGATACGCGTGACGGGGGCACCGGTGTGGCACACGGTTAGTGTGAGTGAACCGTGTCTGTTGCGTCATTTGACTTGTCTAATGTTCATAAATTTGGCGAAAAATGATGCAGGAGAGGGTCAGAACACGAACAGACTTGCATGTGGACCAAATATATGTATGAAAAGGGTGGTTTGATGTTCAAATACCAAATGCAACTCGAGGTGGCACCTATATCGCAAAGCGCATGGTATTGCTTGCCCCCCTTGTGTCGGCAGGAAGGGGATCCTACGCTATGAATGCATGCCCCCACGGAGGTTCACCTAGCAAAGTGCGAAGTAGCAGCCCCCCCATTCACACACTTTCAGTCGGCGGGCCAGAGAGGGCAGCTCACCAAGATGGATCGTAAAACGGACCAAGAATAATCCACCCTTGTCGTACAACCTCTCTCTTGTTGTTGGTCAAAGTGATGGCCGTCCAGCCAACCCCGGAGATGGGCTATCTCGCCAATAATCACGCAAGTAGCTAGTCCCCAAAGCCAACCACTGCCTGCGTGTGGCCCAAACATATGTATGGAGAGGTGTGTTTGAATACACAATGGAACAACTTTGATGTGGCACCATGCTTTCGAACCATAATTCCCCACATTGAGCAAGGGTTAGTTGACGATGCATATGTATGTTAGACCACACTTCCAGCCCATGACGGGGATTCATGCATGCATGCGTGCATAGTATGCACTCAAACTTATTTAGGTCTGAATCTCACCATGACCTATACTATGATAACACGAACCAAAGGAAGAATCCGCCATGGTAACCTATCTTGTTGTCGGCCAAGGTGATCATGGATGTCCACGTGGGCCCATGAATATATAGGGTTGTCGCCATAACCACGTGAGGGAGTGTACGGTTCGAAGACAATCACTACACGCATATGTATGGAGGTGATGCGTGCATGCATGTTTGAATACCATTTCAAAACATTGATCTGGAATGTGCGTCGAAAATTGTACAGTCCCCACAAAGAACGAGATCGGTGCATGACGTGTCATGGTACTAGCCACTTCGACTCGATGGGAGGGATTCATGCGTACACATGCATGTCTGTGCTCAAAATGTATCATGTTATCCCAGAGCATGACCTATATATATACCGTATTACAAAACAAAAATAATAATCCACTCCTAAGTCAAATTAACCTCTCTCGCTATCACGGAAAGTAGTGATGGACCAAGCGGGCCCATAGATCGAAAGCATTAATATTACTGATATCCGCTTAAGTGGGTGCAAGAGGACAACCACCATCGCTTTGCATGTGGGCCAAACATATGTTGAATACCCAAAATGCACAACTTTGATGCGGCACATGCCTCGAAATCCGTAAAGTCCCCACAGAGAGCGAGGTTCATGAAGCGTACTACATATGATGGTCCCCTTCCCCCTCTTCGACGCATACTATATGCTCCTACCATAATACAACCTGAAAAGAATCCTCCTTGATGGTGAAATTAATTAACCTCTCCCAATGTAGGTCAAAGTGATGCATGCATCGACAATAGCCTCGCGGGCCCAAAGATGGAAGCGTCACACGTGAGTGTCCTAGGATAACCACCGCCTGCATGCATGTGGCCCAAAGAGGTGTTGTGTGATGTTTGAATAGCCAATTTCACAACTTTGATGTGGCACGTGCCTCGGAGACCGAAAAGTCCCGACACTAAGTGAGGTGTACTTGTTCACGGACGCGTACGTATAGTATATATGCTAGTCCGCTCGCACCTCTTCGACACGTACTATATACTCCCACCATAACACAAACAAAAAGATTCGACCTTGATGGTCAAATTAACCTCTCTGCTGGTTGTCGGTCAAAGTGATGGACGATGACCTCGAGGGCCCACAAAAAGCGTCACACGTGAGTATCGTGTGTCGTGTAGGACAACCATCGACTGCATGTGGCCAAAACATGTATGTATGAAAGGGTTGTGTAATGTTTCAAATAATGAATTCATGACTCTGATGTGGCACCTGCCTCACAAAACGGCCAACCCACACGGTGGCTCACGACTCATAGTGTACTGCCACCCACCCCCAGCCCCTAGACGCACACACACACACACCGAATCCACCGCAACTACGATGCATGTTAAATTATCCCGCGGTGAACATATGTAACCAAAGGAGGGACATTTTAATTTTGAAAAAAAAACATAGATCATTAAGATGTTTTAGTACATTGATTGATTTTCTAGGGGTATAATGTGCAAAAATCAAATTTTAGCTACATGCACACGTGATAGTGCACCTAAATGGATTGCAAAAACACATGTGTCCCACTGGGTGCATGTTTACTCCCGTGCAAGAAATTTCAAACATTGAGAATCTTGATTTTTAAATTCTAGTACATCCAAAACTTATTTGAAATTCATGAAACTTATCGTGTTGTCATATGGACACCAATACAAAGTGGCATTGTACTTTTTTTGTCAAATTTGAGACCAGTTTTCATGTAATCTTTATCTTCTTACAAACGGGATATTATTAATAATTGGGAACCAATACCTCAAACGGATTATTTATTCGAACCATGAGCGTTAAACCAAACGTGCCATGATTCGGTAAAGCAATAAAGCGGCAGCATTAATCATCCAAATAGAAAAAGAATATACATGCCGCCACGGGGCCCGTGTGTCGTGTGAGCAGGCGTGAGTTGATGGGACGCATGCGAGTAGTCTGCCGCACAGGCAGACCGGGAGGCGTGCGTGTAAGTGTGTGAATTGACGGGAGGCATGCTCGCTACGCATTGTCATTGGGAGGCATGTGAGTAACTTTGTGAAACAAAGGTAGGCATGCTAGCAGTCTGGTGCGCAGGCTCACCGGGAGGTGAGCCAGCGGTTCGACCGCCATCCGCCTCTCTCCCACTACTCCATATTAATGGCGCGCCCGAGCGGTCGCACCCCCCATCCTCGCCACACACACAATCCACTCTCTCCGCTTGCATCCTCGATGCTGCTCTCAGTCCTCAAACCCGTCAGTGTATAAGGATGGCACCGAAGAGCCCCATCAGAGGGAGTGGCGTAGCCGAGGCTGCTGAAGCACCGGAGCATGGCATGGAGATGGAGATAGAGGTTGCCGTCATCGCCGGTGAGGTATTGCTGCACCCTGACATCGTCGACGGCGTCGTGCTTCCACAACCAGAGGTGGAGGTCCACACTGACTCCGGTGACGACTCGGGCGACGACTCCGACGACCACTCCGGTGATGACTCCGACGACGAGGGACTACCAGTTAGTCATCTATACCCATTTATGTGTCAAATAGATCCTAGGGTTTCTCAGGTTACTCCTGCCTCCCCCTTTTTGGAATAGAAATCCTATGGTTATGTTCTCCCAATCCATGAAATCTGAGTAAGTTTCGTTAGATCCGTGTAGTGTATTGATTGTTTGGATGGTACAAGAGTGATAAGTGATTAGTTGTTTCATCTGTGCAAATGATTTCTACAAGTAATCTGACTAGAGTTAGTGTTCGTGCTAATAATTCATAGCCAGGATTTGACAATTGATTTTGAATGACCTACATATATGTTTGTGCCATTATTTTCTTCAAGATTGGTTTGTACATAGACGATTATTCTTAAAAATCAAACCAGAATCTCTGGATATGTTTAAAAAATAGCCATAAATTCCTAATCCTACTTCACGACATGTAAATATTGATTTGATGCCAATTTTGGCAACTGCCAAATGTTCGCTAGAGATTATTTGTAAACATTAACTTGACGCCACAGTTTTTATTTTACTATTTGTATAGGTGTTGTCTGACGATGTGGACAGCAAGGATCAAGATGGCCATAGGAGGTACAAGAGGCAAATCCTGAGGGAGATTTATGCAAGAATGCATAACATGCGTATTTGGACCTGGGACAGTGGCTATCGATGCCCATTTTGCAACCAAAAGCTTCATGACGTGTATGAAAGTGGAGGGGTAAATTTGTAGATGATATCAACTTGTTGTACCGTAGAGTGAGGGAGAGTGTTAAACCTGCTTTCTTAGCTTGGGTTAATAATCTTCCATAGATTGTTGTATTTTGTAGCATAGGTAAGTAGGTAAGTTTCTTTTCTGCCTTTCTAGTTTGTATATAGGTGGACCTCTATTCTTTTAATTTTAAATAAAAGACTGTGGAGCTATTGCTTCACTGTACATAGTAAAAAAAAAGTGTTCTGGCTCATGCAAGAGGACGAGTCGTTAGCTCCTTCAAGCAGAATATTCTCGTAGGGTGGCACATGCCGCGTACGCCGAGTACCTGGAGAAGCTTCGGGATCATGCCGGCAGATGAGATGAGATGTGGGATCGAACTATGTACGCTTGAGTATGCTTAATGATGGTTGAACTATGTAGTTGTGGTTGAACTATGCTTGTGTGCGCTTATTATCTACGCCTGAGTATGTTTAATCTATGTTTACTTATGTCTAAATGTGGGATATGGATGCAATCAGTTCGATTGATGGAATGTACCTCCGTCCTGGTTTATTGGTCCCCTTTGTAATTTGTGTTAAATTTTGACCAAAGATTTAACCGACAAAATGTTAGTGCAGGTCAGCAAAAATTATGCCATTAGATGCGTATTTGAACATAGTGTTCAATGGTATAATTTTTAGTGACATGCATAAACATTTATTAGTTAAATATTTGGTCAAAATTTGGTACAAATTACAAAGGGGACCAATAAACTAGGACGGAGGTAGTACGTCAATCACACACGGTCCCCAAAATTGGAACCGTGTGCAATGACATTCATTTTCCCTGTTACGTTAATCACACACGGTTGGCTCTAGCAAACCGTTGCCTCCAAAACACTTTGTGGGATAGAAAACCCTCACCACGCAATTCAAAAAAGAAAAAAAAGAAAGCCCTCACCATCCCCAAAAGAGGGTTTTCTTTCATTCATAGAGTGTACAGTGCGCAGACACACTAGGACTTTGCGGCCTTCGCCAGACATTCATGGAGTTCCATCTCACCGTACCAGTTGACTTGAGCATGCGCGCAGTATGTTCAATCTCACCCTATATCGGTTGGCATGGCCTACTTTTGGATAATATAATATTGCTACATTTGGATAAAAGGTGCCACATGCACCATATACGCCAAAGGGGATTTTTTTCCTCTTCTTTCTGTATTAGGCAAAATATTGATGTATTGTTCTCTCGATTACTCTCATATTTCCATGACATCATGTTTACCCTATCTGTTTTTATAGATTTTTTTCCTTCGATTTCAATTGATGTATAGTTCTTTCAATTTGGGCCCATATTTGCATGATACCATATTTGGTTTAACAATCCTACCATTTTCTACAGCACGTCCCTTGCTATGCAACAGAATCTGTACAATCTTTCCCTTTACATAAATCAAGACTGCAGGGACGTCATACTGAACACAAACCATGGATTTACAATCGTTGCTACTGTAAGACTTGATGAACGTAGAGTCCTATATTCGCACTTGACTTTGGAAAGAAATTTCTAAGTTTTATGTACTGAAAGCTGGCACTAAAACTGCACTGCACATAAAAGAGTCTGGTCATGGGATATATGCTAACTTCCTCGACGATATCATCTGTCTAGACTTTGTTTGAAGTAAGTGTTCTTTTCAAGTATCTGCATGTTGGCTTACCCAGCAATATCAAATGAATTGTGTAGTATTTAAGCAACCAATTGTTATTCCATTTTCTTACTCTATTCCTACCTACTAACTTCTAGTTACCAATACACTTTTATATTGCCCTGTTTTAACTAAATATTCCCTGTACTCCCACTTCTATCAGAAAGTGCCGCTGACAAGGAGACTCCGGAGGTGGAGAACAGGGCTGCCAACAAGCGGAGGCGGGTCGAGCAAGAACCGCAAGCAACTCCAGCAGGCCTAGACTTCATCAGCAGCCTCCCGGTGATATGTTGACTGTCATCATATCCCTCTTCCCAATCAAATACAGGGCACGGACAACTATCCTTTCCCGGCGATGGCGCCCCTATGGAACTCCACCCCTCTTGATGTCATCGACATCCACGAGCTCTGCAATGGCTAGCGCAAAAGCTTGGATGCACTCTCCAACATCCTCGGTAGTCACCCTGGCCCAACCAGAGGGCTTAGCATGGGCAAGTTCCTTTCCAACGGCAAGGACCGAGCCAATCTTGACGACTGGTTCTGATCCCCCGCCCTAGATCAGCTCGAGGAGCTCACTTTTGATGATGGGCATATGCGCTCGCTGCCAATGTTTGTGCTCCGCCTCGCACCCACGCTGCGCGTCGCCAAGTTCAGGAACTGCCACCCCCCCTTAATGACGCGCCCGCTCTTATTCTACCATGACTGAAGCACCTCGAGCTCATCGCCGTCTGCCTCCCAAATGGTGACATGGAGCGCCTACTCCCTGCTGTACTGCACTCGAGTACCTTCGTCTTCAGGTGATCAATGGGTTGAGTAGCTTCCACATCACCTCCATGACTATCCAGACTATTTATGTGTGTTGCTGGTGCCGCAAGAAGACATCACAAGATGTGTACCACGGTATGGTCACTGAGGACACACCTTCACTTGAGAGATTACTTGTAGTTGATCAAGAAGGTCCAACAAGAATCAATGTCATTTCTGCACCGAAATTGACAGTGGTGGGCTACTCATCTGACAAATACTCCGAACTTGTTATTGAATCCACATCCGTTCAGGTACAACAGCCGCCTTCTACCTCTCCTTCTATAAAATAACATTATTTCTAATTTTCAAAATGTATGTTCGTCTGTCATCCTGAAAATGATTCCGACAAGCTTGCCCGCGAAACTGCGCACAGTGAAGATCTTGGCACAAGAATTAATCGGCCCCAACCTGGAGCAAGTTGTCAGTTTCCTGAGATGCTTTCCGTGCCTGGAGAAGCTATATATCGAGGTGATGTTCCTTTCCTATTAAATGTTAACCATAAGGGAGTTCAATTTTTGATACCTTTTTCCAAGTTTACAATGAGAATTTACTACGATTTTTGAAGTATTATTTGGAGGATTTCAATACATACATGCCCCCCCATATTGGTTGCTTGATCCATATGGTTACAATCGCTAAGCATTTCTCCTTTGGATTCATTTGTACTAGTTTTCTTAGGGAACTTTTCATCCACTCCAACCTCTTGTGGAGAAGGCTACATTTTTCTAGATTGTAATCAAATGCCCATGTTAATCATGTCAGATCGAAGATGGCATGTTGGTGCATTTTACAAATCCTGCAAACCAAATAGGCCTGTAGTAGTGTTCAAAACTGCATGTAGGCACTAACACGTTTTGTTCTTTTGCAGAAAAGATTAGGCCCGGTGGTGGATAATGTGATACAATAAAACAATCACATCAACTACCTAGATCTACATCTCTAAGAAATTACTTTGAACTCCTGCCGAGGGACCTTACCAGAGATTATATTCGCCAGGTTCTTTGTTGTCAGAGCAAGGGTGCTGAAGGTAATGAGGTTTGCCCTACATTTATTTCATAAAAATGAATGGTTTGTTGATCAGCGTCGTCGGCTGCGGCAGAATGGAATAGGCTCCGAAAATGCTAAATTTCATTTTGGAACTTCAGATGACAGAGTAATCGGAAGTCATCGTGTCAACCCCATACATGACTTCTCAATGGCAGACCCCTTTGCAAAAATTATGAGGTTTCGAAACCAGACTTACAAGTGGTAATATTAGTTTGAACCTCTCTGATATCCATGTTCAACGGATCAGCGCGAGCGTTTGCAGCTGATGAGCTGAATTTCATTTCTAATATCATTTGGAACCTTGTAACCTTCGAATTTGAGCCAAATAACTCTAGGACTTGAACCTTGTAATATTTCGAGCTTTTGTGGTACAATTGTTGAAATGGCATCGTATCATACTCGTATATTGGTAGCACTATTTTGACCTTAATATGCAATGGGCTTAGATTTTATTAACCATTCTCGAATCTGTTTACCTTGTCCATCTCATAGCACACGATCTGTATAGCTAACTCGACTGTGATCTTCAACATTATTGCACACAGTTGGTTTCTTCAACCGTGTGCCCTGTAGAGTGCAGAATTAATTATCGCACTTGAGTGTCCATCATCACCCTTCTGTGTAACTTTGACCTCATCACCCATGGGTAAACTTATGACTGAAGTCATTCCAGACACTTCGTTTTTACAAAGCTTTTTGCCAATAAATGCCCATGATTTGTCCCTCTTCTAGCCGACGCGCGACCAAACTAGTTGGGCGAGAAGCTTGCGTGGTAAACTACACGGTAGCGTGGGAACAGGCTCACCGATGATATATTTGGCGCCTCTTCGAGCCCACGCGTGGTCAAACGAAACGCGTGCGGTGTGCTGTTGTCAAGCGTGCACTCGAATCCTCCAGTATGAACGTGGTGACAAGACGCGACGATTACAGGCCGGCCGGCCCCCATTTATTACAGCGGCCATTTAACCCTTGTGTCTCTTCAACCTTTGAATCGCGCCCCACCATTGTAAGAAGCATACCCACCGAGACAACCTCTTAGAGGGTATCCCGCGCGGCTCTAATGGCGCTCCGAGCGGCTGCCGACTACGAGCAACAGTTCACCATGCATGTCGTGGTGGACACCCACAGAAGGTTCACGGAGCTCTCGATGGTGTACACCAACAACCCGGTCTGGGTGGAGCACTCCATCCACATCATGGAGTTGTAGCTTGCTGAGGAGAACTACAAAGTAGTCGGGTTCGACATCGAGTACACCCGCGCTCGTGCCGGGTCTTGTCCCAAGGTCGCAGTGACCCAGATGTGCATGCGAAATCACGTCCTCATCTACCACTACTGCCTGGCCACAAGGCCTTGCGAGCATTTCGCCTGGTTTGTCAACAACCCCCACTACATGTTTGCTACAGTGGATATCACTAACAAAGTAAAGGTGCTCAAGAATTCGAGCATCACCTGCCAGAATATTGTTGACATCCAGGGCCAATACAAGATCTGGGGCAACAACGAGCATGAGAAGGACTCACTGGTTCACCTCGCCGAGGCCATGATCGATCCCTACTATAGAGACAAGAACGATTCCTGCAACAAGCACAAGCATGCCTGGCACTCGGCCTAGATGGAGAAACTCGACAAAGCTCACATCGTGTACGCAGCCAAGGATGCATACATGAGCTACGAGATGTACAGGCAGATCGTTGACATGAGGAAGTGCCTCCTTCCCCAAAATGGCCAGGGATCCAGCCGGAAGCAGAGCAATGGCAAGCATTGTCGCAACAAGTAGATGATTTGATTCTTGTTTCTCCTAGTTTGGTATGCATGTAATTGCTTACTTTGGTGTGTGGAAATGTTATGTGTGTAGTAACTTGTGTAATTGTATGTTTAACTTGGTTATGCAAATCTATGTTTTTAAGTATATATGTTGATGCTTGATAGACAGAGAAAATCACATTGCATATGGAATAAACAATGGAACCTATCGGTGATGATTTCGTCAATCACGGACAAGTGTATACTAGCAATTGTTTGCTCACAACACACACAGCTTGTTAATAGGAATCGTCTGTGTTATTATCGGTCTTCCCACACATTTCTAATTACAGACCTATTTGTCGCGTATCACACGCATCTTGTTCAGTTGAACCTTTTCTGTTCTCTTGGCTCGACGCAAACAGTTCATCTGAGTGAATTGTATGTCGTATATCGCACACACCTTCATCAGGATGCCCGTTTATTTTGTTCTGCCTCATTGCACAGTTCATTGAACTGAACCGTATGCCTCGCATCGCACACGCAACTAAAATCTGAACCATTTTTGATGTATTTGCCGGATTTCAGGCTCCGCAGACCCTTGATAGATTCGAACTCTGGGGTGTGTGCGAAGAACTCAACCTGCCCAGTCTGCCTACTCTCCAATCTCACGGCCTAGCTCAATGGACAGGAAGGAAATGGGACACAACAGTTTACCCAGGTTCGGGCCACCTTGCGGTGTCAAACCCTACTCCTGCTTTGTGGTGGATTGGCCTCAAGGAGCTGAGGATGAACTGGTACAGTGGGAGAACAACCTCAGGAGGATATGCGTTCTTGTGCTCGAGTGAGCTAGTGGGTGTAAGGATGGAATGGATCCGATCCCCCTCTACGGTGGTGGTGCCACTCTACTTATAGTGGCCTTGGTCCTCTTCCCAAATGGAGGCGGGAAGGGATCCCACAACGGCCAAATTCGAAGAGAGACAACTAGTACATCTTATCCTGACAAAAGGTAGTCTTGCCTGCAAAGTCTCTAGTCATGACGTCGGGTGATGACCTCCGTCCTGGCGGTCTTGGTCTTGTTGCATGGGAATGGAAACCTTTGGCTGATTCCTCGGGACTTCGCGCCTGCGCTTGCCTCTTTAGCATCACAGAGGAAACTGTTGCACTATGCCCGCTGGCGCCCGCCTGGCCATGGTCATCATGGCTCATGTCATCCGAACCTCGCTAGGTGAGGCTTACATAGAAATCTCCGCTCCTCAGGAGCCAGCCTGAGGAGGCTGCTCCTTCTGGAGGTCTCGGTGTCCTTCGCCTCACGTGGCTTGGCCCCTCGCAAGGGTCTTCAGTTGTCGATGCTGAAGGTGGGCCGTACCAGGCCGTCTATGGAGCCACGCCATGGGCCGCAGGCAGGCAAGTCTGGGTACCCCCGTTCCCAGAATGCCGACAGTAGCCCCTAGGTCCAAGGCGCGCTCAAACTTGGCTTCGAGGTGAAGCCAAGGGTCAAGGGCGAAGCGCCGCGGGCCCCAACCACCTGTGGCCTCAGTTGACGCGTGGCGCTTGACGGGACATGGGCTCCCCCACTTCTGCACGCATCCTTGATATCTGCCAGGCTTGGCAGCCGCCCGTTGCTAGCACAGCTCTGCCTTCATTGCTTATCATGCTCGCCCTTGGCTCCTCATCTTTCCTTCAAACTCGCAACCTCTCTCCCCTATTTGGCACTGGTGCCAACCCTTCCTTCCCGGCCGGTCTTGGAGCCCGCTCTTGAACGGTCGACGGTGATCAATCACGAGGGCTTGGACAAGGTCCGGCTGGCCCTGGCCGCCGATTCCAATGAGTGGAAGGTCACGACGGTCTGGCCTGCTGCCCGGACCATGATTGACATGGAGGCCACCGAGATCCCCATCCATCTTCATGCTCTCCTGGCTGGCCTGGTCCCCCCTTTCTCTGATTTCTTCAATGCCATAATCTCGCATTACCAGATCCATGCGCTGCATCTGGACCCCTAGTCCATCATCCTCCTTGCCGCCTTTGACTTCCTGTGCGAGGGTATGGTGGGCATTGCCCCATCTATCGCCCTGATTCGCCATTTCTTCTCGCTCCACCAGGTCGACGACCGCCAGTGCTCGGGATGCCTAGCGTTGCAGGCCGTGGCGGCAACAGCTGGCTCGCGCATCGACTTCACGCTCCACCCCGATGTGAGGGATTCCAGAAGCAATGGGTGTACGTGGACGCCGCACGCTCAGCCCCCTGGTCCTGCTTCCGCGAGCGCCGGCGGCCCCCTGCTCCGGCTGGGGGCACGTGAAGCTTGTCGACCGTCAGCTTGCCCATGTCTGGTCTAGGCAGGCCAAGTTGAAGAAGGTCCGAGTGATGGCGCCGATGGTGGTGAAGGAGTTCGTCCGGCGGCGCATCGCCCCGCTCCAGCGCCATTCTCGCCCAATGTGGACCTTCACCGGCCCCAAGGTCTCCTTAAGGCTCCAGGTGCCTTTTCTCCATTCCAAGACGCTGCGCGTGATTCTTGTGCTCTTGACGGGCGACCCAGCGCCGGCCGCGCTCCTGGAGGACGGCTGCCTCTTGTGGCACTGCTCAAACAAAGTGGACTTCGTGAAGCAGATACCCCTCTTTGATGAGTGGGGGCTACGCTCGGGGGGCCTTGAAGGGCCTCGCGAGAATCCCGTCTTCATGGCTCCTTTGCTCATCGACCCTGCGGCGCGCGCCCCGGATGTGGATGTAGGGGGGGAGTGCCACCAGGTACCGCTGGGGCGACCGCTTGTGAGCGGGTGTCGTCAGGTGCTCCCGAGGTAGCCGCTCCTGAAGTTCTGGCGAGTGCTGTTGAGGGAAACGCTGGAGAGCTGGTGCGACCCAACGCTCCTGAGGCGGCTGCCCCAAAAGGTCGGGCAAGTGGTCATGAGGTGGCAGCTGGTGAGCAGGTGCAGCCTGGTGAGCATGTGCGGCCTGCTGCTTGATACGTCTCCAACATATCTACTTTTTCTCACGCTTTTCCTCTTGTTTTGGACTAATTTGCATGATTTGAATGAAACTAACCCCGGACTAACGCTGTTTTTAGCAGAACTACCATGGTGTTGTTTTTGTGAAGAAATAAAAGTTCTCAGAATGGAACGAAACTTCACGAGGAATTTTTATATAATAAATAAGAGTTTTTGGAGCCAAGACCTACCGGAGACGGGCCCCTGGGTGGGCACAACCCATCATGGTGCGTCCCCCTCTCCTGGCATGCCCAGGTGGGTTGTACACACCTGGTGGCCCCACTGACCTTGAAACCGACGCTATAAATTTCTATTTTCGGAGGAAAAATCAGGGAGAAAGAATTATCGCGATCCACGAGACGGAGCCGCCGCCAAGCCCTGTTCTTCTTCGGGAGGGCAGATCTGGAGTCCGTTTGGGGCTCCGGAGAGGGGGATCTTCGTTCTTTGTCATCACCAACCCATCTCCATCGCTAGTTCCATGATGCTCCCCACCGGGAGTGAGTAATTCCTTCGTAGGCTTGCTGGTCGGTGAGGAGTTCGATGAGATTCATCATGTAATCGAGTTAGTTTTGTTAGGGCTTGATCCCTGGTATCCACTATGTTCTTAGATTGATGTTGCTATGACTTTGCTATGCTTAATGCTTGCCACTTTGGGCCCGGGTGCCATGAACTCAGATCTGAACCGTTTATGAATTCATCATTATATCCATGTGCTAGATCCGATCTTGCAGGTTATAGTCACCTACTACGTGTTATGATCCAGTAACCCCGGAGTGACAATAACCGGGACTTCTTCCGGTGATTAACGTAGTTTGAGGAGTTCATGTATTCACTATGTGTTAATGCTTTGTTCCGGTTCTCTATTAAAAGGAGGCCTTAATATCCCTTAGTTTGCAATATGGACCCCGCTGCCACGGGAGGGTAGGACAAAAGATGTCATGCAAGTTCTTTTAACAAAGCACGTATGACTATTTATGGAATACATGCCTACATTATATCGATGAACTGGAGCTAGTGTCGTATCGCCCTAGGTTATAACTTTCACATGATGAATATCATCCAACAAGTCATCGATCCAATGCCTACGAATTTAATCTATATTGTTTCCGCTAAGTTACTACTGCTATCATCACTGTTACAGTTACTATTGCTGATGTCACTACTATCAAAACTATCAAATTACTTTGCTACTGATCACTTTGTTGCAGATAAGTAATCTCCAGGTGTGGTTGAATTGTCAACTCAGCTTCTAATACCTTCAAATATTCTTTGGCTCCCATTGTGTCGAATCTATAAATTTGGGTTGAATACTCTACCCTCAAAAACTGTTGCGATCCCCTATACTTGTGGGTTATCAAGACCTTTTTCTGGCGCTGTTACCGGGGAGCATATCTATATTTGTTGAGTCACTTGGAATAATTATCAATTTATCACTATG
Source organism: Triticum aestivum (assembly GCF_018294505.1). NCBI lineage: Eukaryota > Viridiplantae > Streptophyta > Magnoliopsida > Poales > Poaceae > Triticum > Triticum aestivum. Next base: position 243,452,430 of record NC_057805.1, read on the forward strand.
AAGAATCTAAAGGATCGAAAGAATAAGATTTATCCCTCAAAGACGAGGGGAGGTAAGGAACTACCATCCAGTTCTGCTTTAGATTCACCTTCTGTTATGAATAAACTTGCAACATCACCACATGCTATCAATTCTAATATGTCGCAAGTTATTGATGATGCTACTTCTACTATGAATGATGCTTATGATGATGCAAGTACCTTGCTTGATAATGATGATGCCCCACTAGGTGATTTTCTTAATGAACAACTTGCTAGAGTAATACAACATGATGTTGTTGAATCTAATGATGAGCTTGAAACAGAAACTCCAGAAACTCCTGCTAGAACTAGCCTTCCTAGATATGAATTGCCTAAGGTACTGGAAGGTTATGTTATGAGTGAATAAACAACTAGAGATATTGTTGCTTGCAATGATAGAGATGATCTAGAGAAATTACTACACAAGTATAAAGAAAAATCTCTGAATGCTAGAATGAAATGTGATCCTAAGTTTGCTACCTCACCAATCTTTATTGATGACAAGGATTATGAATTCTCTGTCGACCCAGAGTTAATTACTTTGGTTGAATCTAATCCTTTCCATGGTTATGAAACTGAAACTATTGTGGAACATCTTACTAAGTTGAATGATATAGCCACCCATTTTACACATGATGAGAAAACTCGCTATTACTTTATTCTCAAATTATTTCCTTTCTCATTAAAGGGTAATGCTAAAGGTTGGTACAATACTCTTGCTCTTGGTTGTGTGCTTAGTCCCCAGGACATGATTTAGTACTTCTCTGAAAAATATTTTCCTGCTCATAAGAAATAAGCTGCCTTACAGGAAATATTTAAGTTTGTGCAAATTAAAGAAGAGAGTCTCCCACAAGCTTGGGGGAGGCTTTGCCGGTTACTTAATGCTTTTCCTGATTATCCTCTTTAGAAAAATGAAATACTTGATATCTTCTATAATGGACTAACTGATGCTTCTAGGGACTTCCTAGATAGTTGTGCTGGTTGTGTTTTCAGGGAACAAACTATTGGACAAGCTGAAGAATTATTGAATAACATATTGAAAAATTATGATGATTGGACTATTCCTGAACCACCGGCTTAACCCACTCTGAAGAAGAGGGGTATATTATATCTCAGTCCTGAAGATATGCAAGAGGCAAAGAAATCCATGAAGGAAAAAGGTATTAAAGCTGAGGATGTTACAAATTTACCTCCTATTGAAGAAATACATGGATTTAATACACCATCAACGCCTAAGGTGGTAGAGGTAAATTCTCTAATTAAGTTCAATGATAATGACAATCCTCACAATATGCATCCTAGTCAATGCCTTTATGAGTTTGAAAACTGTATTAGAAAACAAGATCACTTCAATGCCAATGTTATGAAACAATTGAAACATAATTCTGATATGATTGCTCGCTCGAGTGACTTGTTATTTAGAATATCAAATGATGTTAGAGGTGTTGGAAAACATTCTTCTATGGTTCAAACTCAGTTAGAACAAGTTGATAAATCACAAAGAGAATTGCTTGATGAAATGAATCATAATATGCATGACTTTGCTGTTAGAGTTGCAACTAGAGGAGGTAAAATGACCCAGGAACCACTTTATCCTGAGGGACACCCAAAATGAATTGAACAAGATTCACAAAGAGCTAACACTAGTGCACCAAATCCTTCTAAAAAGAAAAAGAAAAAGAAAAATGATATGACTTTGAATACTTCTAGTGAACCTAAAATAGAGAGACCTCCTGATTATGATAATGAAACTTCTATCTCTGATGCTGAAACTCAGTCTGGTAATGAACACTCACCTAGTGATAATGAAAAGGATAATGATGAGGTTCACGAAGACTCTCAACCAAATGAAAAAGAACCAGATAATGGTGTTGAGATAGAACCACCTATTGATCTTGATAACCCACAACCTAAGAATAAAAGGTATGATAAAAGAGACTTTGTTTCTAGAAAACACGGTTAAGAAAGAGAACCGTGGGTTCAAAAACATATGCCTTTTCCACCCAAGTCAACTAAAAAGAAAGATGATGAAGAATTTGAACGCTTTGCTAAAATGCTGAGGCCAGTCTTTTTGCGTACTCGCTTTACTGATATCTTGAAAATGCCTCCTTATGCAAAGAATATGAAAGACATCATCACTAATAAGAGAAAAATATCGGAAGCTGAAATCTCCACTGTGCTTGCTAATTATACTTTCAAAGATGGAGTACCTAATTTTTTTGGAGATCCGGGAATACCAACTATACCTTGCTCCATTAAAAAGAATTATGTGAAAACTGCTTTGTGTGATTTAGGAGCTGGTGTTAGTGTTATGCCTTTCTCTTTATATAAAAGACTTGATTTGAATAAGCTCACGCCTACTGAAATATCTTTGCAAATGGCTGACAAATCAACTGCCATACCTATCGGTATTTGTGAGGATGTGCCCGTTGTTGTTGCTAATGTTACTATTTTGACTGACTTAGTTATACTTGAGATGCCCGAGGACGACAACATGTCGATTATCCTTGGTAGACCGTTCTTGAATAATGCAGGGGCTGTTATTGATTGCAATAAAAGCAAGGTCACTTTTCATATCAATGGTAACAATCATATGGTGCACTTTCCAAAGAAACAATTCCAAGTGAATGGTATTAATGTTATCGAAAAATCTCTGACAATCACAATTGGAAGTTTTCAAATACCTCTACCTACTGTCAAAAAGAAATATGAAATACTTATTGTTGGGGAAAAGCATATCCCCATTGATGTAACTTAGTGATTTCCGAAAGTTCTTCGGTTTCATGCTAATCAAAAGTTGTTGTTAATAAGACCTGATCAACCTTATTAATGAATCATTTTTGAGCGGTATGAAGTTGATGAATTTAGTAAGCACTACCGTCTGTCCCCACTTTTTGTTTTCTGTGTTTATTAGTTAAATAAAATAAAATGCCATGTTTTTCTGTTTTTTGAATTTCCCGTGCAATAAAAAATGACCCAAAAATAAAAGTTCTCAGAATGCCTTGAAACTTTAATACGATTTTTTCTGAATATTTATGAATTTTTTGGTGCAAATAATAGCAGAGGGAGGTGCACCAGGTGGGCACAACCCACCTGGGTGCGCTAGGACCCCCAGGCGCGCCTTGGTGGGTTGTGGTCCGCACGTGGGCCCCCTCACTTATCTCTTTAGTCCACATCATCACTTACCTCCAGAAGAAAATCTCCATTGCTCTCTCTCCCGTGTTCTTGAGCTCAAACCCATAGATTTCGATCTCTTTGCTCGAAGCTCCGTTTCCGAAACTGTTTTGGGGGATTGTTGCTTGAAAATTGTACACGGACATGATGAACCTATTTGGAAGGAGTTCTTCGAGGAGACGATCCTCGGGGGCATCCTCTAGTGACAGTTCTTCCCGCCGTTCTTATGCTGAACCAAGTGAAAGTTCCACGCGAGATGCCGCCACCAAAACATGCTTATGGCCTTGCGATGTGTATATGGTGCGTGTGGGCATTAAGGAGGAATTTGAGCAATATGTTCACAATGCCAGCCTCGGTCCCTACCTTTCAGATAAGTGTGAACAACACCAACTTCTCACTGAGTCATTTGTCAAAGGATTTACATTTTCCCCTCGTGAGTCTAGGGTGTCTTTTATGCTTTATGTTAAACCATTTACTATCCCACTGGAAAATTTTGCTTACCATTGCAAACTTCCATTTTGGGGCTCTCTTGATGAGCCACCCACGGCTGAGTTCGAGTCTTTCTTGACTAGCCTTTGTTACGGTGAAAATAGGGGAGTGAGACAAGGAAGAATAAAGAGCATTCACTTTCCCGCAATTCAGTATTTTGCATTATTTAACGGGAAATTTCATAGTAGGCAAGCAAGACTGTAGCATACTTTGTGTGCCAGACTTGAGCCTCATTCGCACAGCTCTCACCGGTGAAAGGAATTATAACCTTGGAGTGATTGTTGCACGTAGACTTCAGCATAATGCTAACAGTGGTTGGTTCTATGGTGGAATTTATGCGACGCGTTTAGCACGAGAGCTGGGTGTTTCACCTTTGCCCTTTGATCCTATCCTACCCACGCGGTATTTAGATTTTGGCACTTTAAAAGAACATAAGATCCTTAAGGGAAAGGTTGATAATTTCACTTACAATCTAATGTTTAACCAAAAATAAGTTGTGGACACATATTTGCCTGTGCCTACTCTTTTTGATTATCACAGCAAGGGGAGATATTTTGTTCTAGAGAGCGAGGCCCGAGCTCATAATGCATAAGTGGTAGCAGCACGGCAGGCCGAGACATCCGCACCAAGAGCCTCCATGAGCTATCACGCTGACTACTATCCAGGCTACTGATCAACTACCAACTTAGGCCAAAAGCCTAAGCTTGGGGGAGTACGTTGAGGGAGTCCTGGACTAAGGGGTCCTCGGGCATCCGGCCTGTGGGACTGGACTAATGGGCTGTGAAGATACAAGACCGAAGACTCTCTCCCGTGTCCGGATAGGACTCTCCTTGGTGTGGAAGGCAAGCTTAGCGACCAAATATGAAGATTCCTTTCTCTGTAACCGACTTTGTACAACCCTAGTCCCCTCCGGTGTCTATATAAACCGGAGGGCTTAGTCCGGAAAGAGATACAGTCATACATGCTAGACTTCTAGGGTTTTAGCCATTATGATCTCGTGGTAGATCAACTCTTGTAATACTCATATCCATCACGATCAATCAAGCAGGAAGTAGGGTATTACCTCCATAGAGAGGGCCCGAACATGGGTAAACATTGTGTCCCCTGCCTCCTGTTACCATCGACCTTAGACACATAGTTCTGGACCCCCTACTCGAGATCCGCCGGTTTTGACACCGATATTGGTGCTTTCATTGAAAGTTCCACTGTGCCGTCACCAAAAGGTTTGATGGTTCATTAAATCATCAACAACGATGCTGTCCAAGGGAAAACCTTTCTCCCCGGACAGATCTTCGTGTTCGGCAGCTTCGCACTGCGGTCCAACTCGCTTGGCCATCTGGAGCAGATCGACAGCTACGCCCCTGGCCATCAGGTCAGATTTGGGAGCTTGAACTACATCGCGGATATCTGTGGAGACTTGATCTTCGACGGCTTTGAGACGACGGCGGCCGCTCCCTGTCCCTATGATGAACTTGACTTAAATCTATCATCGGTCCTTACTAAGGAAATTGCACCTGTAACTGCTCCAGCCTTAGATCAGGAGCAGATCATGACATCCAAGGACGGGAAGCTCAACCCCGCCACGGAAGCCGCAGACTCCGCGGCGTTGGAGCCACACATAGACCTAACCTCGGGTGATATCTGTGTCTCCGGAACCTCGGACTCGTTTTCGGCCGCAAATTCCGAACCATATGTGACCGCGCATGTCGAGCTAGATCAGCCATCGATCGTCGAATTCAGCACCTCGGACATCTTCCGGCACTTGCCTTTAGGCGACGTGTTAAACTCATTAAAAAATCTATCCTTAGCGGGGGACTCCCAGTCAAACTATATCCGGTTCGAACTGGAGGCTGATGACGGGGAATTTCGCTTCCCACCCGCCACCCACTACATAGCCACTACCGAGGACTTAATCGACATGCTCGATTATGGATCCAAAGACATCGACGGTATGGACGACGATGCAGAGGAGGAGCATGGCCAAAACCCACCGTTTACTGGACGCTGGAGGGACACTTCTTCGTACGGCATATACATGGTGGATACACCCAAAGAGAATAAAAACGAGGACAAGGAAAATCCAGTTGGGGATGAGCCTCCTAAGAAACAACCAAAGCGTCGGCGTCAGCGGCGCCACTCTAAATCCCGCCGCAGCAAGGATAGCAACACCGACATAGGAGATGATCACACTGTGGACAGTGCCGAAGACAGAGAAGAACCCGATGAACAAACGGCCGAACAGGATGATCGGGAAGATGGGAAAGTTAGCCCTGACGAACAGTCCATAGACGACGACTCGGAGGGCAGCACTTAACTTCCACCCTCCGAGGATGAGGTGAGCCTTGGCAACGAGGATTTTATCATGCCTGAGGAACCTCTCCAGCAAGAACGCTTTAAGCGTCAGCTAATAGCCACTACAAGAAGCCTGAAAAAGAAGCAGCAATAGCTTCAAGCTGATCAAGATATGCTCAACGATAGATGGACTAACGTCCGGGCAGCCGAAGAATAAGGCCTTAAACGCCAAGCCAAAAGTTACCCAAAGCGCAAATTGCTACCTCAGCTCGATGACGAGGCACTGGAGCCCATAACATCATTGCACAATGTGGCTGACCGACCACCACGTGGTCGGGATAAAGCGACAACTCAAGCCGAATACCAGACCGCCCCACCTCGCCGTAAAGGCAGGAATAAAACAGCTCGAGGTTACACATATGACCTTCGGCAGGACCTGGATAGTAGAGCAGGACATACAAGATCGATCTATGGATCGACAGGACGTGCCCGGACACGCGACGATGGCTACCTATTCGGACATGACAAACCTAGTCACGCCCGGGCCGAAAACCACAGACGGACTCCATCGGAGCTACGTCGCGATGCGGCCCGATATAGAGGCACCGCACACCCTCTTTGCTTCACTGACGACGTAATGGATCATGAATTTCCAGAAGGGTTTAAACCCGTAAATATCAAATCATACTATGGAACAACCGATCCCGCGGTATGGATTGAGGATTTTATCCTCCACATGCATATGGCCCGCGGAGATGATCTTCACGCCATCAAATACCGCCCACTAAAACTCAAAGGGCCAGCTCGGCACTGGTTAAACAGTCTGCCTGAAAATTCTATTGGCAGTTGGGAGGACTTGGAAGAAGCCTTCCATGACAACTTCCAAGGTACATATGTCTGGCCACCAGATGCCGATGACTTAAGTCACATAGTTCAACAACCTGGAGAGTCAGCCAGGAAATTCTGGACTAGGTTCCTAACTAAAAAGAACCAGATTGTCGACTGTCCGGATGCTGAAGCCCTAGCGGCCTTTAAACATAGCATCCGTGACGAATGGCTCGCCCGCCATCTCAGTGAGGAAAAGCCAAAGTCCATGGCAGCCCTCACACAGCACTCATGACCCGCTTTTGCACGGGTGAGGATAGTTGGCTGGCCCGTAGCAAAAACACAACAAGTGAAATGGGCACCTCAGAGGTCAAAAATAGCAACGGCAGGCTCTGACACAACAGACACAAACGCCGAAGCAATGGTTTCAACACCGACGACACGACAGTCAACGCCGGATTTAGTGGCTCCAAGTCCGGTCAGCGGAAGAAGCCATATAAAAGAAACAATCAGGGACCATCTAGCCTGGACCGCATACTCGATCGTCCGTGCCAGATCCATGGCACCCCAGACAAACTAGCCAATCATACCAACAGAGACTGTTGGGTTTTTAAACAGGCTGGCAAGTTAAATGCCGAGAATAAGGAAAAGGGATCGCAAAGCAAGCACGATGACGAGGAGCCCCGGCAACCGAACACAGGGGGACAAAAGAAGTTTCCCCCCAGGTCAAAATGGTGAACATGATATATGCCACACACATCCCTAAGAGGGAGCGCAAGCACGCGCTCAGGGACGTCTATGCGATAGAGCCACCCATGGTCGTCATGTCCGATCACCTTTGATCACCTTTGATCACCCAACCAGTATCCGTCACGGCGGTTCAGCCGCACTGGTCCTCGACCCAATCATTGATGGATTCCACCTGACGCGAGTCCTCATGGACGGTGGCAGCAGCCTCAATCTGCTCTATCAGGATAAGTGCGCAAAATGGGCATTAACCCATCACGGATCAAGCCCACAAAGACTACCTTTAAAGGAGTCATACCAGGTATAGAGGCCCGCTGTACGGGCTCAATTACGCTAGAGGTCGTCTTCGGATCTCCGGACAACTTCCTAAACGAGGAGTTAATCTTCGATATCGTCCACTTTCGCAGCGGCTATCACGCACTGCTTGGACGAACCGCATTTTCTCGATTCAATGCGGTGCCTCATTATGCTTACCTCAAGCTCAAGATGCCCGGACCACGCGGTGTCATAACAGTTAATGGAAGCACGGAACGCTCCCTCCGTATTGAGGAGCACACCGCTGCCTTAGCAGCAGAAGTACAGAGCGGCCTTTTCAAGCAGAACCTTAATTCGGTGGCCGAGCTCCCGGACGCTATCAAGAGGGTCCGGACTATGCTGCAGCAGGACGGCTCGGCTCGTCAAGAGCTCGACTAGCAATTTGGCCTCCGTCCCAGTCCCGATCATGTGGCGACATTCGCACCACGCGTACATAACTACGCACTCAAAATACCATGGGCATAGACGGAGGCATAACTAGCTTGTGATCCACAATACGGCTCGGCCGCTCCCGGACATATATACTTTCACTATTTCCTTTTCATGTTTCTTTTCCACAGGCCTTCCCTGATGGCTTGATCACAGGCTCTTTCGAAGGACAAATACACCAAGCAGGCAGTCAGCTTGAACGTATAGGGGGATTTCTAGGTGGTTTCTTTAACGACCACCCTACCCATTTTCAGGGCCCACACGCAGCTCTCCCTTGGTTGGGGCATGTTAAATAGCCTATTGCTTATCGCACTATTTGTATCAATGCGCTTTGACATATTAATCAAATCATAATGGAAACAGTTTGCGGCCCAAATTTTAGGGCCCCCGCTCATTACCTTTGCTCCTTATCTGTTTTCCTTTTTCTATTAATAACCTTATCATATAGCACCTATACACTGTGGTACGTTCCGATTTGCCAGGTGCGTCATAGCACCCCACACTATGGCAACATAGTCCGAACACTTTTTACAGTATAGTTCGGCACCCCGAATTTAGCACTATATGCATTGGCTCCGAATCATGTCTTTGGTCAATAGTTGGGTTGCCCGGCTCCTGTGCTTTCTACCATACGTTCCACTATATCGGCTAAGGTAGTAATGGGAGCACTACTGCGATTGTGCCTTGGTTTACCCGAAGGAGCACCTCAGTAGAGAAAGCCGAAAACTGACTGTCATGATGCGGCGAGAGCCGGTCAGCTCTTCGGAGGTTTCAAATCGTTAGTGATTTTTTCCGCATTACGCGAAGGATCGGCACTTACCCGACCAGGTGCTTATAGCATTCTAGTTCGGATACTAGGGGCTGCGCCCATATTTTTATTGTCAAACTCCTATGGCTAAGTGAGAGTGCTAAAGCCGCATAGTCTGATTGTCTGGTTCGTTGCGCTAAACACCTCCTTCTAGGGCCAAACAATTGGATGAAGAGTGTTTAGATTCCATCCCGAACACCCCCGTACTACCTACATGGGGGCAGAAGCCGACGACTGGCCAACTCTTAGATTTCATACAACACGGCCACATAGGAGGTAATTTAAATACACATAACCAAAATTATATTACATAACAAAACTTTATTTCATCATACAAGGCAGAGACAACATGAATGTATTCATTCAAAGATAATGTCTTTCACACATTGCGTCGCCACAATGCGAGACACCTCCAGGACATCTTCAAAAAATCGCTTGGGCGTGCGGTGCTCCTTGCCCTCAGGCGGCCCTTCGGTCACAAGCTTGACGACGTCCATCTTCGCCCACCAGACCTTGACGCGGGCGAAGGCCATGCGCGCACCCTCAATGCAGACTGACCGCTTGATGACATCTAGCCGAGGATAGGTGTTCACCAGCAGCTTCACGAGGCCGAAGTAGCTGCTGGGTATAGCTTCGGCGGGCGACAGTCGGATTATTAAATCCTTCATGGCCAGTTCGGCCACCCTATGCAGCTCGACCAGCTGTTTTAGCTGATCGGTGAAATGCACTGGATGTTCTGCCGCAAGGTATTGCGACCAGAACAGCTTCTCCGTTGAGCTCCCCTCTTCGGCTCGGAAGAACTCCGCAGCGTCTGACACACTGCGTGGCAGATGCGCAAACGCCCCTAGAGAACTCCGAATCTGGGTTAGTAAGACATACTTATTCTTCACATACTTGATTTGCATACTAAATTCCTTACCCGCCGTGATCTTCTTGGCCTCCTGGATTTCCTGGAGGGCGCCCTAGGCCTCAACCTGGGCTTCTTCCGCGCTTTGGCGAGCCTTGGCAGGTTGGGCCTCTCGAGCCGAAACATCGCACTCCCAGGCCTCGCATTTCTTCACAGCGTCCTGGAGCTCTTGCTGGACCTCATTGATCATGGCCTTGAGCTTCTTACGGGTGGCTTGCTCCTTGGCAGCTTTCTCCTCGGCTTCGGCCAGGGCCTTTTTAAGGGCCTCAACCTCGGTCGTCGCTCCTGCACATATCATAATACTATGGTCAATACACATCATTTATTCTTTTCGAATACACAACGAGTCATTACGTACCTTGCCGGTCTTCCAGCTGCTTCCTCGCTTGGCCGAGCTCCTCCTCGGCCCGCTTGAGTCTCTGCTTTAGTCCAGAAACTTCGGCAGTGTGCGAGGTCGCGACCAGTAACGACGCCTGCTCATTCATACAAGACACATTTAGTTAGTTTCCTGCAAAAATGAATTGATCCTCATCTCCAGTCTTGCTTTCCGAGCACCGGACAGTGTCTCAGGGGCTACTGTCTATATTGGGATTTTCTCTTTTGCGGCGCTTACCTCAAAACCTGTCAGCAGGCCGCTGCAGGCTTCGGTCAGTCTGCTCTTGACAGACTGAACCTTCTCAATCACCGTACCCATAAGGATATGGTGTTCCTCCACAATGGAAGCACCTCGTACGCTTCCAGAAGATTGTCCGGTGCCCCTGGTTCGATAGAGGTCACCGGCGGAATAGGCACACCCCCTTCTTTCGAAGGAGGTTGTTGGCCGAACTCCGGAGCCTTATAGGTCTCCGGCAATGTATTCAACTGGGGGCCGAATTCAGCATGGCCCCATCGCCAGTCTCCATGGGGGACTGCTCCCCCATGTGTCCGGCTGCCGAGGTTTCGCCCTCTGGCACCGCCTTGACGGCCTCCTGAGACTCTCCCTGGCATGGGAATGTCCTTCACGATAGCACCTCGGCGTTGCCCTTGGCCATGGGAGAGTAGGCGGCCGGCGGTGACTCACTGGCCATCGCCTTTGAATCCAACGAACCTCTTGATGAGGATCACTGGGAGCTGTCGTGGGCCGGATTGCCATAGCACAATTAACCATGTTAATACAAAAAAGAGGAGAGGCCGGATACACGGACGTATACGGGTTTGTCAGAACTTACGATGCGGCCAGGGGCTTGCTCCAGGGGCGACGCTCCGGACTGCTGTTGACGTCCCATGTGGTGTTATCCGGAAGGGAGCCTTTCCCTTCTTGGGCGCCTCGCCTCCAGATTTGTGGAAGCCTCCCTCTTCTTCCTCCCCCCATCAGGGGGGTGCTTTCCTCCTCCTCCTCCTCGTCATCTTTGGCGGCGGAGGAGTGAGTCTTGTCTTCGGACATCGCGTCCGAGCGCCCTTGCGGCGGGGGCCACCCCGGCCCCCCTTGGCCTTCTTCTTGGCCTTCTTCTCAGGCGGCTGATAGGGCGCTGGGACTAGCATCTTTGCCAGGAGCGGGATGACTGGCTCTTCAGGCAGCGGAGACGAACATTGAATCCGCTCCGCTTTCTCCATCTATACCTGAAAGGATGAATTAGCAAAGTTTAGATTACCCTCCTTGGACAAGCGAGTTGAGGATACACCTTGAGATGTACAGGACTTACCTGATTGGCGGGGTGGGCAAGATCGTGCCCACGGTCCGATTCTATGGCCGGTGGCTTCTCGTCGCCCTTGAAGAGCAGCTTACAGGCATCTTCGTGAGTGGTTCCGAAGAGCCTCACCAAGGTCTGATGCTTCTCCGGATCGAATTCCCATAGAGGGGAGGTTCGTCTTTGGCAGGAGAGGATCTGACGAACTAGCATAACCTGGACCACGTCGACACGCTTGATGTTTCTATCCACCATGCTTTGGATGCGCGTTTGCAGCACCATCAGCTCATCCGACGAAGACCAATTTGGGCCCTTCTCCATCCAGGAGGTCAGCCGCATTGGAGCTCCGGACTTAAATTCAGAGGCTGCGGCCCAGGTGGCGTCGCGGGGCTCTGTGATATAGAACCACAACTTCTGCCACTCCTTGACAGTGTCCACAAATGTGCCTTTGGGCCACATAATGTTGGGCGTCTTGCTCACCATGGCTCCTCCGCACTCCACGTGTTGGCCGCCCACCACCTTTGGCTTCACATTGAAGATCTTGAGCCACAGTCCGAAGTGGGGCTGGATGCGAAGGAAAGCCTCACACACGACAATGAATGCCGAGATGTTGAGGAAAGAGTTCGGGGCTAGATCATGCAAATCTAGCCCATAATAGAACATAAGCCCGCAGACGAAAGGGTCGAGCGGAAACCCTAGCCCGCAGACGAAATGAGGGAGGAATACTACCCTCTCATTGGGTTTCGGTGTGGGGACAACTTGTCCCTTGGCCGGAAGCCAGTGGGCGATCTCCTTCGCCAGATACCCGGCCTCCCGAAGCTCGGCGATGTCCTTCTCCTTGACGGAGGAGGCCATCCACTTGCCTTCCCCTCCAGAGCCGGACATGGTTGAGAGCTCGCTCGGGGTGGAAGAAACGAGAACTTGGGCGCTGGAGCTCGAGAAAGGAAGGGCAGAGAAAGAAAGGGGGCGTGGGTGAAGAAGGAGAATCCTTATCCCCTTATAAAGGAAGTGAAGATAGAACGCCTCCCAACTCGCCTTAAAACTCGCCAATTCCCAAGGGCTGTGCAAACGGCACGGTTGGATTACCCATGCCCGTATTGATGATGTCGGATGTGGGGTTCTGGCAAACCCTTAAAGTTCGAACACTGGGGTGCGCGCGAAGTCTCTCCCTCCTACCGATCTACGCTCTAGCTCGCTAAGGTCTCGCGGATGAACTCGACGAACTTGCAACATAGAAAGACACGGGGTTTATACTAGTTCGGGCCACCGTTGTGGTGTAATACCCTACTCAAGTTTGGTGGTGGTGGATTGCCTCTTGGGCTGATGATGAACAGTACAAGGGAAGAACAGCCTCCTTAGGTTGAGGTGTTCTTGTTGTTGTTTAGTTGAGGATGATCTGAACTAGTTCGGGATCAGTTGCCTCCTACTGTGGTGGCTAGTCCTATTTATAGAGGCCCTGGTCCTCTTCCCAAATATCGAGCGGGAAGGGAGCCAACAACGGCGGGCAAATTTAAAGGGGGACAGCTAGTACAAGCTATCCTGACAAAAGCGGTCTTCGCCTGCAAAAAGCTCTGGGGTGACGCCGTCTTGGGCTCCACGATGACATCCGCCTTGCCGTCCTCCTGGTCTTGCCTGATGCCTCGATACTCTTCGCCTACGCTGGCCTCCTTAGCACCAAAGAGGAAATAAGGACGCTGCGCGCACCGGCGCCCACCTGGCACCGTTCGTCATGGCTCACGTCACGAGAGCCTCGTGAGGTTTGCCTTGCCTTGATATCTCCGCTCCTCGTGAGCCTGCCTGGCTAGGACTCTCCAGAGGATGTCTTGCGTCGTCTGCCTCGCGAGGCTTGGACCCTCGCGAGGGTCTTGGGTGCCTTGTTGACGAAGACGGGCTGTACGGCCTGCTGCTTGGCCATGCTGTGGGCCGCAGGTAGTCAAGTCTGGGGAGTCCCATTCCCAGAACGCCGACAGTAGCCCCCGGGCCCAAGGTGCGATCGGGCTTGGCTTCGCGGCGAAGCCATGGTCAAGTTCGGAGCACCACGGGCCCAAAAAGCCTACGACCTCGGTCAACGCGTGGCGGTTGATTGGACGTGGGTATCTCCGCTTCCCCACTCTGCCTCGGCAACTGCACGTCTTGACAAGTCCCTGCGACATGCAAGGAAAACCATTATTACCTGCGATCGTGGGAGACGCCGGTTGGCCTTCTCTTGCTAGAAATGGGGAGGAGGGAGGAGCCCCCTGTTGCCCATCTCTTCCTCGCTTGCTTGCTTCTCTGCTCCATTGCTTGCAGTGCCGTCGATGGCGCCACGAAAGAAGTTCTCTGCCGCCGAGAAAGGAAAGGCCGCTCGTGAGGGCCTCTGTTCCCCGGCGCCCAAGCGCGGCCGTGGCCGTCCGCGCAAGCATGCCGCGACCCCCTCCGTGGCCCACCGTCGAGGTGGCACCGCGGCACGCAGAGGGGATCGTCCCATCCATGGTGGTTCAGCCGATGAGGGGAGGCGCGCGATGGTGGCGCGGCCTCCCCACCCGTGCTTCCATTCGGCTGACGTGTCGCCGGAGTTCGTTGTCTGGTCGGAGAGCCCGGCCGGTAACTAGCTCCAACTTCCGTGCTTCTTCGCCGGCGAACTGCCTGCCTCTTGTCCGGGCGGGCTCTGGCTGCAGGCGGACGGCTGCTGCAGCAGGGCCTCTTGGGTTGCGGTCGAGACTTCCGCTGCGGGCAACATAGCCCTGGCCCGCGGCTGGCAGATGTTCGCCCGCGCGCGCGGCCTGGGCAGGCGGTGCACCCTCCACTTCAGGTACGATCGTGAATCGACCCTCTATGTGAGGGTGTTAGGGAAGATGGTCGCCGCGCCGGGTGCTGCCCCGAGACGAACGATGGTGAGGAGGTGCTCGGCCTTGGTGATGGTCGCGATGAGGACGAGGGCGAGCCTACCCTCAGCGGCGACCGCGTCTCCTCCAGCTACGGCGGCTCTTCCTCCGGTGACAGCTCCAGCAGTGGTGGCTGCGACCAGCCACCGCACCGCCGCGCCCGCTTTGAAGGAGGCAGCGGGTCATCTCGTCGTTGCGCCTCCGTGAACCGCGAGGAGGGGTCTGGCTAGGCTCGGGGCGTCGCCAAGGGCCTGCCTCTGCGGATTGGTGCAACGCTGCTTTGCTTAGTTTTTCTTTCTTTCCTGCATCGGAAAACGAAACAAGTATGGGCCCAGCGGGGCGTGTATCCAACTGTGGTTCTTTGGTTAATGTACTGTGCGTGTCGTTCCCATGTCGTGTTGTTGTTGTGTGCAAAGATAACTTAACCTGGTGCGTTTGGGGTGCCCTTTCCCTCACGTGGTGTCTGTGTCGCTCGAAAACTGCAAAAAATTCGTTAGGAGGTGCACTAAAGGATTTGCCGTCCACCCAAGCCTTGACTTAGCGCCTTGTATCGCGGTACCCGAGGGGCACGGATTTAGGAGAGATGTGCCAGTTTCCAGGCTCGAACGAGGGTGGCTCGCTAGAATGCAAAGAGAAGACAAATGCTCGCGAGGGTGCCTGCCTAGCCCCCTCGCGAGGTATGCGAGAGAGAGAACACAACAAACTAGAGCCGAAAAAAGCGGTAAAAGGCTAGGGAACCAAATCAGCAACGAACACCAAGAGCAACTCTGATTAGGAAAAGAGAGCCAACTACGGAAAGCAAATGAAAAGCCGCGTCCGGCACCTAATCTAGCCTTCAAGTCTTCTCACCAGCGCGGAGCTAAGTGATGTCCACTAGGCGTGGGAGGGAGCCCCAGGGCCTGAGGCCAGTGCTCCTGAGACTCCGGGGCGTGTACAACCCCACTCATTATTACGTGAGAGTGTCACGGGCGGCGATTCTTCACAGCCACCGGGCCTTCTTCACGGAATCTGGGCCTTTCTTCTCAGGCTCTGGGCCTTGCTTCATGGATAGAACTTCCGGAGGTGCTTGATGTTCCAGGCGTTCTGGATGGGCATCCCGTCCCGCGTCTCCTGGCGCGCTGCACCTGGCCTGGATACATGGACGACCCTGAACGGGCCCTCCCACATGGGCGAAAGCTTGTGCAGTCCTTCCCTGGAGAGGACCCGCCTCAGGACGAGGTCACCCACCTCGAGTGTCCTGGAGCGGATGTTGCAGCAGTGGTACCGTCGCAGCGCTTGTTGGTACCTTGCCGCCCTCAATGCGGCTTCGCGTCGGCGTTCCTCCCCCAGCACACGAGATCCATCCCCCGCATGGCGTCCTGCTGCGTTTCGTCGAACGCCAGGACACGCGCGGGTGCGGAGTGATGCTTGACCTCGTGAGGGAGGACTGCTTCGGCTCCGTAGACGAGGAAGAACGGAGTCTCGCCCGTTGGCTTGGTAGCGGTGGTACGGATGGACCACAGCACGAACTGGAGTTCGTCGTGCCAGCCCCTGCCGCAGGCCTCCTGCTTCTTCTTGAAGGTCCTGGTCTTGAGACCCCTCAGGACCTCAGCGTTGGCGCGTTCGGCCTGACCATTACTCATGGGGTGGGCCAACGAAGCATAGCAGATCTGCGTCCTAAGGTTAGCACAGTAGGTTTTGAAGAGGTTACTAGTAAATTGTGAGCCGTTATCTGTGATGATGCGGTTGGGAACCCCGAAGCGGCTCACGAGGCCCTTGATGAACTTGATAGCAGAGCCGGCTGGAATGGTACGGGCGGCTTCCACTTCCGCCCACTTGGTGAACTTGTCGATGGCGACGTAGAGAGAACGGTAGCCCCCTGGCGCTCG
Source organism: Triticum aestivum (assembly GCF_018294505.1). Lineage (NCBI taxonomy): Eukaryota > Viridiplantae > Streptophyta > Magnoliopsida > Poales > Poaceae > Triticum > Triticum aestivum. The sequence continues at coordinate 243,468,835 of NC_057805.1, forward strand.
TGGGAACGGGCCTAAGATGTCTAGCCCCCAGACCCCGAACGGCCACATGAGCGGAATGGTTTGGAGGCCCTAAGCAGGCTGATGGATTTGCTTGGCATGGAATTGGCAAGCTTCGCACGACTTCACTAGCTCAGCTACATCGTTGAGTGCTGTAGGCCAATAGAATCTGCTGCGGAAGTCTTTGCCAACGAGGGTCCTTGACGATGAGTGATGTCCACAGTCCTCGCCGTGTATGTCCATCAGCAGCTCCCTTCCTTGATCGCTGGAGATGCAGGGCAGCGTGACGTCGTTCGGCCATTTCCTGTACAACTCGCCGTCTTGAATGCAATATGCCGTGGCCTGTCGGGCAACGCGCTCCGTGTCTTCTTCCTTCTCCGGCAGCATCCCGTGCATTAGGTACTCCTTGAATTCCTTGGTCCAGCACTCCTCCTGGGGCTCGAGCGCCAAGAGCAGCCGAGCTCCTGAGGTTGGGCCGCAAGCTGGGCTCCCGTGGCTGGGGGCTGTGGGAGCTCCTCCCGAAGCTGATTCGTGCTTGAAAGAGGTGGCGTAGCTGACGGCTTGAAGAGCCGCTCTTCGAAGACGCCGGGCTCTTGCGGTTGCCGCTTGGATGCTCTTTTGGCGATGTCATCGGCTTCCTTGTTGGTGCCCCGGGGCACGTGCTGCAGCTCCAGGCCCGAGAACAGCTTTTCCATCTTGCGCACCTCCGCAAGGTAGGCCTCCATGTGCTCGTCCTTCGGCTCGTACACTTTGTTGGACAAGTTGACGAGGAGCTGCGAGTCACCCTTTACGGTAAGGCGCCTCACCCCCAGAGCCGCCGCAGCCTTCAGGCCTGCTATGAGGCCTTCGTATTCTATGATATTGTTGGAGACCGTTGAGGGAGTCCTGGATTAGGGGGTCCTCGGACAGCCGGACTATATCCTTTTGCTGGACTGTTGGACTATGAAGATACAAGATTGAAGACTTCGTCCCGTATCCGGATGGGACTCTCCTTAGCGTGGAAGGCAAGCTTGGCAATACGGATATGTAGATCTCCTCCCTTGTAACCGACTCTTGGAACCCTAGCACACTTCGGTGTCTATATAAACCACAGGGTTTAGTCCGTAGGACAACAACAATCATACCATAGGCTAGCTTCTAGGGTTTAGCCTCTACGATCTCGTGGTAGATCAACTCTTGTAATACTCATATCATCAAGATCAATCAAGCAGGAAGTAGGGTATTACCTCCATCGAGAGGGCCCGAACCTGGGTAAACATTGTGTCCCCTGTCTCTTGTTACCATCCGCCTGAGACGCACAGTTCGGGACCCCCTACCAGAGATCCGCCGGTTTTGACACCGACATTGGTGCTTTCATTGAGAGTTCCACTGTGCCATCATTATAAGGAAGGACGGCTCGTCTCGTTGTCAGGGACAACATCACCTCTGGGGGAGCCCTGGCTGTAGGCGAAACTCTCTGACTAGGCAGCTTCGTCATGACCGCTCATTCGGCCGCTGCGCCGACGATGACTTCTCGGGTCATCGAAAACAGCCTCCACATCGGCTCGGAACTTACCGAGCGGATGAATCCAATGGAGCTCTCCTCTTTGAACGAGCTCTTGGATCGCATCACCTCTTTGGGAGTCGCTACGGACTATGATCGGATTGGGCTTAAACCCGACAAAAGGGAGATTAACTCTCAGCCGGTCACCCATCAGATAGCAGTGGTGGAGGAGTAATGCGGCGATTCTTCCTCTATCTTGAGGACAAACTATGTCCCGATTCCCGAGCTCTCCGAGCCGGATACCCGTCTATGGGAGGACATCGCCCAAACCCTGAACCTAGAATCAGGCAGCGGGCCAGACCCACTGGGCAACATCCCGGAGACCGAACTTCCAAGATCGGAAACTCCTCCGCCCCCGGGTCTCAGATCAGGTCAAGGTACGAACTTAAATCCACCCACCCACCCAGATATAAATGATCTTTCCCACATTAGGCAAGAGCCCCAGGAGACAGTACATCACTATTGGGCCAGATTCATACTTTTGCAATAATTGCACGGACAAGGGAATCCTCAACGCCATAAGTCGCCCTGACATAGCACACTTCGCTGACTTGGCGGCCATAGTACGGAAGTACTGTGCGATGGAAGCGCCTAGCAAACCCAAACAAAATTTTGGGATAATCTGGCTCTGACAAAACCCCCAGTCCGAACTAAAAGGGTGCACTCTCATAAGTCGCCCGCCTCAATTACAAAGAAGCAAAAGCCCACTACAGGGTGTGGAACCGTATTGGAGGGATGGCATGCAAAATTCACAGTACAACGGATACCATACCAACACACAACCTTAGAGCAAGTTGGGTACTCCGGCAGGTGGCCAAGAGCGGTGAGGATCTCCACATTAAAAATACCGCAGAGCACCACCCCGTGGATAACAACAATACAGTATTGACAGTCTTCGAGACCTTCGCCTCAAATAATAGGCGTAACCGAGCACTCCGCAGCCTTGCCGAAGTCTGCCACATGGCAGCAATAAATCCATGGAGCGACACGGCTATCACCTTCAATGCCAGTGACGAACCTAAATTCCAAACAGCCCGAGCACCAGCCGCCTTGGTCCTTAGTCCAATTGTGGACGACTTTCGGCTTACTAAAGTGCTCATGGACGGCGGCAGCGGATTAAACCTCTTTTATGAGGAGACTCTTCAAAAAATGTAAATAGACAGAAACCGCATTGAGCAAAGTAGCACGACCTTCAGAGGAATCATCCCTAGTCGGGAGGCACGATGCGATGGGAAAATCACACTAGATGTGGTATTCGGCACGCCGGAGAATTATAGGTCCCAAGAAATTACATTCCAAGTGGCCCCGTTCAGTAGCGGATACCACGCCCTTCTATGGCGGGAGGCATTCACGATCTTCCAAGCCATACCCCATTAAGGGTACATCAAGCTCAAAATGCCTGGGCCCAATGGAATCATCACTCTAGCAAGTGATCCGGACATAGCACTCCGCACCGAAAACAAAACAGCCGCACTGGCCCTCGAGGCATTATCCGAAGCCCTCGATGCCGAGGAATTAACTGCACTGCGCTCCACAGTGGACAGGGACGACGTGATACTCGACAAAAGATCCAAGTCCACCTCTTTTAAACCAGCGGATGAAATTGTCAAATTCCAAGTCCACCCAACGGACCCTACAAAAACAGCATCCATCGGGGCAAAGTTAAACCCCGCTGTAGACGCCGCACTACGAGAGTTCCTGCGCGAGAATTGGGACATATTCGCCTGGCATCCTTCAGACATGCCAGGAATCCCACGCAGGCTGGCCGAGCATAGCCGGTCAAGGAGACTCTTCGGCATTTCTCTGAACCTAAGCGACAAGCCATGGGAAAGGAGCTAGCCAAGTTACTGGAGGCCGAATTCATTAGAGAAATAAAACATCCGGACTGGCCAGCAAACATGGTGATGGTACCAAATAAGGACAAATCATGGCGCCTATGCGTCGACTTCAAGGACCTTAATAAGGCATGCCCAAAGGATCCCTTCCCCCTCCCTCGCATCGATCAAATTATCGATGCTACCGCAGGACACGACTCATTGTGCTTCCTCGACTCATACTCTGGTTACCACCAAATTAAGATGGCGAAGTCCGATCAAGCCGCAACGGCATTTATCACTCCATACGGCCCCTTCTGTTTTAACACAATGCCCTTCGGGCTCAAAATCGCTGGTGCAACATATCAACGCATGATTCAGACATGTCTGAAAAACAGATCGGGAAAACAGTGGAGGCATACGTAGACGATGTGGTCGTTAAAACCAGACACGTCAAATCCTTAATAGACGACTTGAGGCTCACGTTCGACAATCTCCGAACATACGACATCAAGCTCAATCCGGAAAAATGCGTTTTCGGCGTGCCCGCCGGAAAGCTCCTGGGCTTCATCGTCTCCAGTAGAGGAATTGAAGCAAATCCGGCTAAAATCCGAGCTCTGTCACAGTTGGCTATCCCAACTGACCTCAAGGAAATCCAGAAGTTAACTGGATGCGTGGCGGCCATAAGCCGCTTTATCTCCCGATTAGGAGAAAAGGCACTACCCATTTACCGCCTTCTTCGGCGCACCGAACACTTCGAGTGGACGGACGCGGCCACGGCCGGATTGGAAGAAATAAAAGCCATCCTGGCCACCAACCCAATCTTGGCCGCGCCAAATGTCGGCGAACCAATGCTGTTATATATAGCGGCGACTCACCAAGATGTAAGCGCAGTGCTCGTCGTTGAACGAGAGACGAACAGACATAAATTCCCACTTCAAAAGCTGGTATATTATGTATCCACTGTCCTTACTCCATGCAAATCACGGTACCCACATTATCAAAAGATAGCATACGCGGTATTTATGGCATCCTGGAAATTACGACACTACTTTCAACAGTGTTCAATTACGGTGGCCTCGGAAGTACCACTCAACGACATAATAAACAACCGCGATGCCACGGGCCGGATTGCCAAATGGGCTATTGAGCTCCTCCCGTTCGACATAACATATAGATTACGGCGAGCCATTAAGTCGCAAGTACTGGCCGATTTTGTCGCCGAGTGGACAGAAGCCGAACTCCCTAAAGAATACGGCACATACTCCAATTGGATCATGCACTTCGACGACTCTAAAATGCTGGCTGGTCTGGAGGCTGGCGTCGTCCTGACGTCCCCCACCGGAGATACAGTCCAATACGTACTCTAAATACTATACACAGACTCCAACAATGCAGCCGAATACGAGGCCCTGTTAAATGGTCTCCGGATGGCAGTTTCCATGGGCATTCAACTCCTGGAGGTGTCTGGGGACTCGAACCTCGCAATATCTTAAATAAATGGAGACTTCGACGCCAAGGATCCGAAAATGGCGGCTCGGTTCGAGGGGCTTGAATTCCACCATGTTGCTCGGGAAAACAATCAGACGACGGATATCCTCGCCCGTATCGGCGCTAAGCGCGACCCTGTCCCACCTAAAATCTTCTTGGGAAGGCTGTTTAAGCCATCCGTGGTATGGGAAGGGGACACCGGTAATAATAGTCCGGACCCGGCCACAACACCAGATACCGAACACTCTGACACAATCGGAGGCTCTGCCACCGAAATAACACCTTCAGCCAACGTGATAATGGCCATCATCGCCCCGTGGACAGAACCATTCCTGGCCTACCTAACCAGGCAGGAACTACCCGAGGACCAAAATGAGGCACGCTGCATAGTGCGGCGGTCTAAAGCCTACAAGGTCCACGAGGGAGAGCTTTATAAGAAAAGCACTACCGGAGTCCTTCAAAGGTGCATCTCCGAAGAGGAAGGGCGGAAGCTTTTGGCAGAAATCCATGCTGAACTCGGCGGCCACCACGCCGCAGCCCGGGCCCTTGTAAGCAAGGCCTTCCGTACAGGTTTCTATTGGCCGACGGCCCGAGCAGACGCACAGGACCTTGTTCAACGTTGCGTCGGTTGCCAGCTTTTTGCAAACCAAAGCCATATGCCGCCTACCGCTCTCCAAACAATCCCCATTACTTGGCCCTTTGCGGTCTGGGGGCATGACATGGTCGGACCCCTCAAAGGGGGAACCCATAAGAAAAAATACCTATTGGTCATGGTGGACAAATTCACCAAATGGCTGAATCCGGACCAGTGATAGACTTCATATCTGGGGTTGTACACCGTTATGGCATCCCCCATAGCATCATCACTGACAACGGCTCGAACTTTACATCCGATGAGGTAAAACTATGGTACAGCAACATGGGCATCAAGCTCGATTATGCTTCTGTCTATCACCCGCAAACTAACGGTCAAGTCGAGCGAGCAAATGGTCTTATCATGAGCGGCATTAAACCCAGATTAGTGCGGTCCTTAAAGGAATCAAACACGCACTGGGTAGAGGAGCTCGACTCCGTACTATGGGGGCTGCGGACCACGCCGAATCGCACTACCGGATACACACCGTTTTTTATGGTGTACGGCGCAGAGGCGGTACTGCCCTGCGACATAATTCATGACTCACCTCGAGTGCGCATGTATGAAGAAAAGAGGCCGAGCTCGATCGGCAGGACAGTTTGGACGCCCTGGAGGAGGAGCGTGACGTGGCAAAAGCCCATTCCGCATTCTATCAGCAACAGGCTCGAAGGTATCAAAGCAGAGAAGTACGGGCCAAAGCTTATAACGTTGGCGAACTCGTTCTACGCCTACCGGAGAAGAAAAAGAACAAGCTCAAGCCCAAATGGGAAGGTCCCTTCATTATTGACCAGGTTCTGACCGGTGGAGCGTACCGTCTGCGGGATGCATCGGATAATCGACTTGAGCCAAACCCATGGAACGCAGCCAGACTCCAAAGGTTCTACGCCTAGTGCCGGACTCTATGTTCGTCTCCTTACCTCCGTCAATTTTTTACATATCCGTTATATTGTTCTCTCTTCTCTCTTCTTTTTCCTTTTCTTCAAGGCCTTAAAAGGCTAAATTGTGTCTTGACTACACAATCTTGACGCGCTACCGCGCTCATTATACCTGGGGCTTCTTATACAGAAGCTTAATATAACTATTTTCCGGGCTTTATGCCCCACACATGTGTTATTCTTCCACATGTACCTCTTTTCGCCATTATATGCATCGATATGACTTAAGTTTTGGCCAAGCTGGGTTGCCTGGCTCTTGTGTTTATGCCCTACATTCCCGTTAATTCGGCTAGGGCATAAGGGGAGCACCTCTGCGATTGTTACTGCCGGGTCAGCCGGATGTGTACCTCAGACTGGGTGAAGCCGAAAGCTAGCGTTCTTAAGGGAATACTCGGTCGGTGAACAAAAGATGACTTTTATTTATTTTAATACATGCCCCCAGATGTTTATAGCCTGCGTCTCTTTTGCAGTTCGGACATGCACATTAGGGCATGCGTACCCAGGGAAAGGAACCCTTAACGGAACTATTCTCCCTGGAAGATGTTTCTTACTATCCATGTAATATAACATAGCTAGTTGGGTACTTGTCTGTTCAAGTACTTATGACCCCTACGCCTGGTTTCCACGCGTACCCCGGTTTTACATAACTGAGCGGGTATTCGGATACACTCCGGACTATCGGGTCCAGAGGTCGAAGCGAAAAGGTCCGCCATGACAAATGATTTACAATCCGGCTAGGGACAATATATGTCACTTGAAGTACACAGTCACTTAGACTGACTAAATTCTTCTTCTATACCATCCAACAGGCTGTCTAGCCTACAATCCTGTTGGGAATACTTTGCGGCTAATTCTACTTGGTCATACACCAAACTGACGGGGATCTCCTTCCCGTCAGGCCCCACAGGTCCGACCTCGGCCATGTGGTTAGGGTCAGCCTTGGTATACCGCGTCTTCACCATGGCCCAGGCTTCCCTTGCACCTTGTCAGCAGGCTGATATCTTCCATAATCGGAAGCGCCTCCGCGCTCCCTTGAGCTTCTCTACAAGCTCCCCCATGCCCCCTGGCAGGGAGACGGATGGCCACAAGGCTTGGGGAATGCCCTACATCACCTGCCGAACTTGTTCGTGCAGTTGTGAGAGCTCTGGCAGAAGATCACCCGCGGACCCGGGCATCTCCTCCTCGGGACGACCCGTCAGCATACCTGCAGATATGAATCTGTTCGCCGGTTTCTTCACCGAACTCTTTAAAAGTTCATTCAAGCACTTACCAAAAATGCCGCGTCGAAGCCTCTTATTCTCCTTTACGGAGTCAGCAAGCTGGGCCCGAACATCCTTCAGTTCCACGCCCAGCTGGATATTGGCATCTTGGAGATTATTTTTCTCCTGCCTAACCTTTTTAAGCACGCGCTCACCAGCCTTTAGCTGTCGTTGGGCATGCGGCTCGTTCCCTATCACGACCTCCGGATTCACTCCGGAGTCATCTGCAGAATCTATTGTTAGATTTGCATGCATGCCGCATACTATCTGGTACCTGTCATTCTTTACAATAGAGACAAGTGTTACCAGAGGGGGCCTTCTCGGACTCCTTCAGCGTGGCAACTGCGGTCCATAGCTGGGCTTTGCACTCTTCTAGCTCTTGAGACAATTGGGTATTCTTCTCTGTAAGAACCTGCACAAATAATGATCCTTAAATCAGTTGTGTCAACTGTTTCAAGTCTCAGGGGCTACTGATATATATATAATCATCAGATTTTCTTACCCGTATATCCTTTACATACTGGTCCGTGGCTCTGGCAAGACCATTTTGAGCAGCACAGATGTACGCGTCTCCTGAGTTGAAGGCATCAAACGCCTCTTGGGAGAAGCAAGCGTCACGGAGTACGGCCTGGCGACGCCTGTGATTCATGGCGCTCTCCACTTCGGAATTTGTAGCGGATAATCTATCCGCATCCTCTGTAGGAGGAGCATCCGGCGTTTTCCCCGTGTTAGCTTCCGCCTCTATGTCCGGCCCTGGAGCCCGACTGGTGGAGGCGTCATCGGCAACCTCTTCGGACATAGTCCAGCGAGCGTTTTTCCTACTAGGAAACGTGGACGTTATTATATTTTAAAAGACTACAACCATGGAGCGATGGTTTGTATCATACCTCTGCGAAGGCATCTCAGTCCTGACCGCCTTCCTTTTTAGCCTACCCGGCTTCGGTGCCCCTTGTTGGCGAGTCACTGCAGGTTCGGCATGGCGTCCCGAGGGCCTTCCCTGTAAGATACCATATGTGTACGGTAGGTGAAGTGCAAAAAGGGGATCCTTCTCGGAAGTTGGGACTCCGGTTTTACTTACATGCGATGCAGGGAGTAGCCCAGGATAGTCGGCTATGATGGCCACCATGGCATCATCGCAGCTCAACTGATAGAATGTCTTGTCGATCAGCTCCACAAATATGTCCGGATCCTCTTCGAGTCCGGGATCGAGGGCCCGGTCAGGGTCCTCCGGTTGTGGAGGCGGGCTGTTGGCCTCCATTACAGCTTTTCGCAGTTCTTGACATGAAACGGCAAGGTAAGTACTAATGACGAAGAATGCGGGAAGGCTGGGAGTAAAAAGTGACAGCTCACCCAGCTTGGAGGGTTGTACATGGAGAATCCATCCCGTGGCTTAATGCGGATGAACTCGTCTTCCTCTCCCTTGTACAAATCGGACATAATTTTTGCTAGAGCAGCAACTGAGTCCGGTCCCTTACGCCCGCAGCGGGTGGCATCATCTTCCCCGTAAAGTGCCACATGGGGTGCCCTCGATATTGAAGTGGTTGTACCCCCCGCATTATACATATTGACATAACCTCGATTATTGTCAGTCCTGATTGAGCCAGCATTTTTATCCGGCCCATCGGGTAAAGGACTTCTCCGGTATCTTCCTCCTAAGGGCTCCGAGGGCGCCAGCTGCGGCGTTTCTTCAGGGGAGCATTGTCGAACTCAGGGAGGTCCATCCGAATAGGGTCCGGAAGGGGGACGTCCTCCATATAAAACCACTCAGAAGGCCAGTCCTCGGATGTCTTCTTCAGAGTACCGAACAGGTATCCGGTACCGGCGATGCGCCATATTTCGGCTCTGCCCACTTGATACAGTGACCCCTCCTGTGTACGGGGTACGAGGCAGAATAGCCTTCCATAGCTCGAAATGAGCTTCGCAGCCCAGAAACAGCTCGCAAAGGGCGACATAGCCAGCAATGTGTAATATGGAGGCAGGAGTGAAATTATGCAGTTGGAGGCCATAGTACTCCAGGAGCCCGCAGAGGAACGGATGAATTGGAAATCCAAGCCCTCTTAATAAGTAAGGGATGCGTCATACCCGCTCCCCCATGGATGATCTGGGAAAGATCTCCGCTTGCTCCCCGCCATTATAGGTGGCGAGCCCGGCTCGAACGGGGACCATATACGTTGGAGGGAGAAATCCCTGGGTCTGCAACTCTACTAATTGGCTGTGGGGGACGAAACACTTCTTCCAATTGTCGGGCTTAGGGCTATGAGAGCGTGAGGAGGAGCTGCGACGACCGGCCATGTTGGAATGGATTTTTTCCGGGCGCGCTCCGATGGATACTCGCTGTGGGAGGGTGGTGTGATCTGGATCTGAGAATCCCCGTCTCTTTAATAGACGATTTACCCACATGGCTAGGGTGGCAATTGTAAAAATGCCTCGACTTCTCGCATTCGCTCGACGCGTGGAGAATATCCATTATTAGGCACAGAAGCCAAGGAGTGCAACATTTATGGGAAGCCGGAAACTACTCAAACAAGTATTCAGAATTTGGAGAACTCGCCTTGCAATGCCGAAGACAATCTGCGCGCCGGACTCATCGCCATTGATGCCTGGTTCGGGGGCTACTGAGGGAATCCTGGATTAGGGGGTCCTCGGACAGCCGGACTATATCCTTTTGCCGGACTGTTGGACTATGAAGATACAAGATTGAAGACTTTGTCCCGTGTCCGGATGGGACTCTCTTTGGCGTGGAAGGCAAGCTTGGCAATACGTATATGTAGATCTCCTCCCTTATAACCGACTCTGTGTAACCCTAGCCCCCTCCGGTGTCTATATAAACCGGAGGGTTTAGTCAATAGGACAACAACAATCATACCATAGGCTAGCTTCTAGGGTTTAGCTCTACAACCTCGTGGTAGATCAAATCTTGTAATACTCATATCATCAAGATAAATCAAGCAGGAAGTAGGGTATTACCTCCATCGAGAGGGCCCGAACCTGGGTAAACATTGTGTCCCCTGTCTCCTGTTACCATCTGCCTTAGACGCACAGTTCGGGACCCCCTACCCAAGATCCGCCGGTTTTGACACCGACAACCTTCTCGCCGTGCTGGAAGCAGAGTTGCACGGCGTTGTAAAGCTTGTCCTGAGTGGGCGAGATGAGCACTACTCCAGCCCCCGCGCCCTGGTGCGCGAAGGTGCCATCGAAATGCATGACCCAGCCGTCTGGTGCCTCACTTCCTGGGGAGGTGGACCGGTCTTCTCCTTCCTCAAGAGCCGGGGCATCTGTCCATTCTGCCACAAAATCGGCGAGCGCGGCTCCCTTGATGACCCTGGTGGTGCTGAACTCCAGTTGGAATGCTTGCAGCTCGATGTTCCATTCAGCGACCCTTCCGGCTGAGTTTAGCCTCCTGAGTACCCTCTCCAATGGGTAAGATGAGACGACCTTGATGGGGTGGCCCTGGAAGTAGTGTCACAGCTTGCGCGAGGCCACCAAGAGTGCGAGCAGGAGCTTTTGCGGCATGGGGTAGCGTGCCCTTGCAGTACGGTGCTGACGAAGTACACTGGGTGCTCGACGAGGGCTGGCACACTGTTGAGGCTCGGGTCCAACGGAGATTGTGACATATCCTGAGGTGGAGGGTTTACTGAGACTTGGCCGTCCTCAGGAGCATCTGCGATATTGCCCTGCTGAGCTTGGTCTTCCGCCGCTGATGGCTCTGCTGTACCTTCTTGACCCTGCGCTGCATCGGCTCTGGCTTGGCGCGACACACCCTTGTCTTGGCGCTCCTCCCGAACCGCCACCAGCGCCGCGCTGGCGGAGTACGGGGTGGCGGCAAGGTACAGTACCAGAGGTTCGAGAGGCCGCGGTGCCACCATCACGGGGGGGGGGGGGCTAGTGTGGTATTTCTTGAGGTCTTGGAAGGCCCGGTCGGCCTCCGGGGTACACTCGAAGGGGCCCTTCTTCTTCATGAGCTTAAAGAAGGGTAAGGCGCGCTCACCTAGATTAGAGATGAAACGCCCTAACGCGGTCACCCGTCCTGCCAGCTTTTGCAAATCCTTGAGCGTCTGTGGTGGGCTCATGTCTTCGATGGCCTTGATCTTCTCCGGGTTCTCCTAGATCCCTCTGTGGGATACGAGGAACCCTAGTAGCTTGCCGGAGGGGACGCCAAACACGCACTTCTCCGGGTTAAGCCTCAAGTTCACCCGGCGCAAGCTCTCAAAGGTCTCCTCCAAGTCTTGAATCAACGTCCTCGCCTCGCGAGATTTGACCACTATGTCATCAGCGTAGGCCTTTGTGTTCCTGCCGAGCTGCCGCCCCAAGGCAACGTGCATCAGCCACTGAAAGGTTGCGCCCGCGTTGCGAAGGCCGAAGGGCATGCAGGTGTAGCAGTACACCCCACATGGTGTCAGGAAGGCCGTCTTCTCCACATCCTCCACCGCCATCTTGATCTGATGGTATCTAGAGAACACATCCAGGAAACATAGCAAGTCGCACTCGGCGGTGGAGTCGACGATTTGATCGATGCGCGGGAGGGGGAAAGGATCTTGTTGGCAAGCTTTGTTAAGGATGGTGAAGTAGACGCACATCCGTTCCTTCCCACCTTTCTTCGGTACTACGACGGGGTTCGCCAGCCAATCAGGGTATCGAACTTCTCGAATGGTACCAGCCGCCTCCAGCTTGCGTGTCTCTTGGACGATGAAGGCCTGCTTCTCAGTGGACTATCGTCTCGCCCGCTGCTTCACGGGGCGCATGTTGGGGCACACCCTTAGATGATGCTGGATCACCTATCTCGGGACCCCTACCAGCTGATTGGGCTCCCACGCGAATATCTCCTTGTTCGCATGCAAAAACCTCACCGAAGCTTCTTCTTGTCCCCGGTCTAGGCTGGTTCCTATGGTAAAGGTGGCTCCTGAAGACCCGTCCTCGTCAACCGGCACCTGCTTGGTCTCCACCTTGTCTTGGGTGAACAACTGCTTCTTCTTGGCGGGCGCGGTCTCCTTGGTCTCGGGCGTACTGGCGCCGGCTAGCTGCGCTGCTGCCGCGGTCTTGAAGGCGAGCCTGAGCGCCGTCACTGCCTCCTTAGTGTCCCCCTTGATGGTGAGGATGCCCTTGCTCCCTGGCATCTTCATGAGCTTGTTGGCCGGGTGAGTCGATGCCATGAACTGAGAAAGAGCCGGGTACCCGAGTATGGCATTGTACGGGAGACCGATGCGGGCGATGTCGAAGTCCACCAGCTCAGTGCGGTAGTTGTCGCGTGTGCCGAAGGTGACGGGGAGGCGGATCTATCCCAGAGAGTGGGCAGCTCCACCACCCACTCCCGGAAAAGGCTTGCTGAGGTTGAGCCGCTCGGGCGGCACGTGGAGGAGGCGGAAGGCTTCTACAGAGAGCAAGTTGAGGCCGGCACCGCCGTCGATGAGGGTCTTGGTGACGGCCACGTTGCAGATGGTAGGCGGGTAGAGCATTGGGAGCATGCCAGAGCCGGCGGTGGAGCCGGGGTGGTCTTCAGAATCGAAGGTGAGGTCGGCCTCCGGCACAGCCCAACCCGGCGGAGCCCCCGGGCGCTTGGAGTCTGCCCCAATCTGATGGAAGAAAGGCTTGACGTGGCGATCTGAAGGTGGTGCTTGAGAGCCACCCAGCAGCGCCAGGACCGCATGGTGCGCCGGCACCGCATAGCGCGCGGTGAAGAGGTCGCGGAGTTCCTCCCAGGACGCCACCGTGGACCCCGGGAGGTTGAGCAGCCAAGCGCGTGGCTCGCCGGCGAGGGCCATGGGGAACCAGTTGGCCATGATCTTGCCGTCGCCTCCGGCATTGAGGACGGCCTCCTCGTACGCCTGCAGGAACGGCGCCGGGTCTGCCGTGCCGTCGTAACGCAGCGGCATCTCCGGCTTGAACTTGGCTGGCCCCTGCACTCGCCGCAGGGCGGGGGCCAGGGCTCGGTACCCAGACTCCTTGCTGCTGGTGTCAGTCGCAGAGGCGGATGGTGGCGTACCTGCCATGGGAGCGAAGCTCGGCGGCACGGGGCGCAGGTTGGTGGAGTGGAGCTCCGGCGCACCCCTACCTGGTGCGCCAAATGTTGGATGTGGGGTTCCGGCAAACCCTTAAGGTTCGAACACTCGGGTGCGCGCGAAGTCTCTCCCTCCTACCGATCTATGCTCTAGCTCGCTAAGGTCTCGTGGATGAACTCGACGAACTTGCAACACAGAAAGACACGGGGTTTATACTGGTTCGGGCCATCGTTGTGGTGTAATACCCTACTCCAGTGTGGTGGTGGTGGATTGCCTCTTGGGCTGATGATGAATAGTACAAGGGAAGAACAACCTCCTGAGGTTGAGGTGTTCTTGTGCTTGTGTAGTTGAGGATGATCTGAACTGGTTCGGGATCAGTTGCCTCCTACTGTGGTGGCTAGTCCTACTTATATAGGCCCTGGTCCTCTTCCCAAATATCGAGCGGGAAGGGAGCCAACAACGGCGGGCAAATTTAAAGGGGGACAGCTAGTACAAGCTATCCTGACAAAAGCGGTCTTCGCCTGCGAAAAGCTCTGGGGTGATGATGTCTTGGGCTCCATGATGACCTCCGCCTTGCCGTCCTCCTGGTCTTGGTCTTGTTGCACCAATATGGCAACCTTTGCCTGATGCCTCGGTACTCTTCGCCTGCGCTGGCCTCCTTAGCACCAAAGAGGAAATAAGGACGCTGCACGCACCGGCACCCGCCTGGCACCGTTCGTCATGGCTCACGTCACGAGAGCCTCGTGAGGTTTGCCTTGCCTTGATATCTCCGCTCCTCGTGAGCCTGCCTGGCTAGGCCACTCCAGAGGAGGTCTTGCGTTGTCCGCCTCGCGAGGCTTGGACCCTCGCGAGGGTCTTGGGTGCCTTGTTGACGAAGATGGGCCGTACGGCCTGCTACTTGGCCACACTGTGGGCCGCAGGCTGGCAAGTCTGGGGACCCCCGTTCCCAGAACGCCGACAGATGAGAATCAGGCGATAAGGGGACACGATCTCTGCTTTGACAAGACGTACCAATGGAAACTTCATCTCGAAACGTGGAACGGCAGACGAAAACGGTTCGAAATAATGACCAGGCAGACATGATGTCATCTTGCAAAAATTTGTCAGTGGATGGGACTCATGAAATATTATACTCTCTACGGCTGTGTGTGTGGTACTTGTGTTGCAGATCCAGACATGTTCGTTGCATCCGAAGACTATCTTGGAGTATTCGGGAAGAGGAACCCGCCTTGCAATGCCGAAGACAATCTGTGCGCCGGCCACCACGTCATTGATGTCTGGTTCAGGGGCTGCTGAGGGAGTCCTGGACTAAGGGGTCCTCGGGCGTCCGACCTGTTGGACATGGGCCGAACTAATGGGCTGTGAAGATACAAGACCGAAGACTCTCTCCCGTGTCTGGATAGGACTCTCCTTGGCGTGGAAGGCAAGCTTGGCGACCAAATATGAAGATTCCTTTCTCTGTAACCGACTTTGTACAACCCTAGTCCCCTCCGATGTCTATATAAACTGGAGGGCTTAGTCCAGAAAGAGATACAGTCATACAGGCTAGACTTCTATGGTTTTAGCCGTTACGATCTCATGGTAGATCAACTCTTGTAAATACTCATATCCATCAAGATCAATCAAGCAGTAAGTAGGGTATTACCTCCATAGAGAGGGCCCGAACCTGGTAAACATTGTGTCCCCTGCCTCCTGTTACCATCGACCTTAGACGCACAGTTCGGGACCCCCTACCCGAGAGCCGCCGGTTTTGACACCGACATATGTGTCTCTCACCGACAATATATTCATGTCCACTTATTTCATTTGTCGGTGTTCACACTTTTTCATTGTATCATCCATGCTTAGATTGATTTTCTTGCATTCTTCTTGTGTGGTTGAAAAACTTTAGAAAAACCAAAAAAAAATAGTTGTAGTAATTTACTTTCTATGCATGCTTAGTAGTAGTTTAAAAAGAAAACCCAAAAAGATATCCTTGTTCTTCTTCTTCTTGTTGGGAGCTTTCCCGTGTAATTAGTTTTTCTCGTTTTTGCTTTTTATTTGCTTGTTGAAGAAAACCAAAAACTCAAAAAATATTTCAGTGTGCTTCTCTGAATTTCTTTTCTTTTTATTTGAGTCTTACCAAGGAGAAGACCACGATGAAAATGTTGAGTGTCTCTCATATGAATAATTGTTGAACTAATATAGAGCACATTTTACCTTGTATTCTCCTATTGAATAAAATGTTTGCAGATTCTAGCTTAGTCCATGGCACTCTTGCACTATTATTATTTTCATATCGTTCGGTCATGCAAGTGAAAGGCAATAATGATGACATCCGATGAACTGGCCGTGGCAGAGAGAAACTGGTACAAACTCGACTTGCTCTGTCTGTGTAAATATGTTTAACCTAGTATCCATGCTTTAGCCCATTATGATTAAACATGTTTGCAATGACAATTAGAGATTATAGTCTCTCATGCCATGCATAAGTAGCTGGGAGTTAATAATGATATATCTTGGATATCAACATAGCATTAAAATGATTGTGATGTAGTATGATGATATAGTATCCTCCTCTGAATGTTCGAGTGGATTGACTTGGCACATGTTTATGCATGTAGTTGAATCAAAACCAACATAGTCTCTATGATATTTATGTTCATGGTGTCCATATCCTACACATGCTAGTGTCCACTGTTACTTACGCATAATGCATGGTTATGATCGTTGTTGCTCTCTAGCTGGCCGCTTCTCAATCTAAATTGCTAGCCTTCGCCTGTACTAAGTGGGAATTCTGCTTGTACATAAAAAACCTTGAACCCAAAGTTATTCCAGAAGAGTCCACCATACCTACCTATATGGCGGTGTCCTGGGAACGGGGGTGCCCAGACTTGCCTGCTTGCGGCCCATGGCGTGGCTCCACCAGCGGCCCCGTACGGCCCATCTTCACCAGCAAACACTCAAGATCCTCGCGAGGGGCCAAGCCTCGCGAGGCAGATGACGTAACACCTCCTCGGGGGCGGCCTCACCAGGCTGGCTTGCGAGGGGCGGAGAGATCAAGGCAAGGGGTACCTCACGAGGTTCTTGTGACGCAAGCCGTGATGACTGTGGCCAGGCGGGTGGTAGGCGGGCGCCAGCGCGGAGTGTCCTTGTTTTCTCTTTGGTGTTAAAGAGGCAAGCGCAGGCGAGGAGTCCCGAGGCATCAGGGAAAGGTTTCCATATCGGTGCAATGAGACCAAGACCAGCAGGATGGAGGTCACCGTGGAGCCCAAGACAGCGTAACCACCAGAGCCTTTGGCAGGCGAAGACCACCTTTAGTCAGTATAACTTGTACTAGTTGTCTCCCTTCGAATTTGGCCGTTGTTGGATCCCCTGCTGCTCAATATTTGGGGAGAGGACCAGGGCCTCTATAAATAGGACTAGCCACCATCGTAGCTAAGGACGGATCATTCAGATCACCCTCAACCACACAAGCCACCAAACACAAGAACACCTCTCCTCAGGAGGTTGTTCTTCCCTTGTAACTGTTCATCCTCAGCCCAAGAGGCAATCCACCACACCCCACTGGAGTAGGGTATTACACCACATCGGTGGTCCAAACCAGTATAAACTCTTGTGTCTCTCATTCTTTGGCTTCGATGAGCTAGGCCCTGCGATCGTTGCGAGAGCGATCTAGGGAGAGAGTATCTTCGTGCGCACCCCAGTTTTCGAACCTCAAGGGTTTGCCGGAGCTTTCCTGCCGATCCACGCTCGGCCACCACCGCGCTTCGCCCCCATGGCCGGCGCTGCTCTTCCGGCTGCGACGACAGATGTCCGCGGCGGGGTTAGGGGGCTCCAAGCCTTAGCCCCCGCCTTGCGGCGGGTGCAGTGTCCACGCAAGCTCAAGCCAGAGATGTCGCCGTGCTACGATGGCACGGCAGACCCGTCGGCTTTCCTGCTGACATATGAAGAGGCCGTCTTGAAGGCTCGGGGCGACGACAAGGTCATAGCAAACTGGCTGCCCATGGCCCTCACTGGTGCACTGCGCGCCTGGCTACTCAACCTCCTAGGATCTACGATGGCGTTTTGGGAGGAGCTGCGCAGCCTCTTCGCTGCGCGCTTCGCGACACCGGCACCCCTTGCTGTCGCGGCCCTCCTCGGTGTCTTACAAGCGCCGCCCTCGGACCTTCACGCAAAGCCGTTCTTCCGCCAGATCGGTGCCGCCTCTGCGCGACAGGGGGCTCCCCCGGATTGGCCGCCGCCCAAGGCGGACCTGACCTTCGACGAGCGGATTACCCTGTCATCACCGTCGGTTTGGGGTGTGCTCCCGCACGCCCACCATCTGCAGCATAGCCGTCACCAAGACCCTCATCGACATTGGCGCCGGCCTGAACGTGCTCTTTGTGGAGGCTTTTAGCCTCCTTCACATACCGCTCGAGCGGCTCCGCCCCAGCAAGCCCTTCTCCGGGGTCGGCGGAGGCTCCTCCAGTCCCCTGGGGCAGATCCGTCTTCCCGTGACCTTTGGCACCCGCGACAACTACCGCACGGATTTGATCGACTTCGACATCGCCCGCATTAGCCTTTCGTACAACGCCATCCTCGAGTACCCGGCTCTGGCTCAGTTTATGGTGGCGACCCATCCGACCTACAACCTCATGAAGATGCCCGGGAGCAAGGACGTCTTCACCGTAGTTGTGGATACCAAGGAGGCTCTGGTGGCGCTCAAGCTTGCCCTCAAGACTGCCGTGACGGCGCGACCGGCCGACGAGGCCACCTCTGGAGTTAAGGAGGCCGCGCCGGCCAAGAAGAAGCGGTTGTTCACT
The DNA here is from genome assembly GCF_018294505.1 of Triticum aestivum. Taxonomy (NCBI): domain Eukaryota; kingdom Viridiplantae; phylum Streptophyta; class Magnoliopsida; order Poales; family Poaceae; genus Triticum; species Triticum aestivum. The sequence continues at coordinate 243,487,288 of NC_057805.1, forward strand.
CAAGATCGGGTAGAAAACAACCAGGTGCCGGTCGAGGAAGATGGGTCCTCTGGAGCTACCTTCACCATAGGTGCCAACCTCGGCCCAGATCAAGAGGAGGCATTGGTAAAGTTCTTGTGCGCAAATAAGCAAGTATTCGCCTGGGAGCCCAAAGAGCTGGTAGGGGTCCCAAGAGGGGTGATCGAGCATCACTTAAGGGTGTGTCCCAATGTGCGCCCTGTGAAGCAGAAGGCGCGGCGACAGTCCACGGAGAAGTAGTCCTTCATCATCCAGGAAACCTGCAAGCTGGAGGGAGCAGGTGTCATTCGCGAGGTTTGGTACCCCGAGTGGCTGGCGAACCCCGTCATTGTGCCAAAGAAAGGCGGGAAGGAGCGCATGTGTGTCGACTTCACCAACCTCAACAAGGCCCGTCCCCAAGATCCGTTCCCACTTCCACGCATCGACAAAATCATCGACTACACCGCCGAGTGCGACCTGCTGTGCTTCCTGGATGCGTTTTCAGGCTACCACCAGATCAAGATGGCGATAGAGGATGTGGAGAAGACGGCCTTCCTGACCCCGTGCGGGGTGTACTCCTACACTTGCATGTTGTTCGGGCTGCGTAATCCAGGCGAAACCTTCCAACGGCTGATGCATATCGCCCTGGGTCAGCAGCTCGGGAGAAACGTTGAAGCCTACGTCGACGACATTGTGGTAAAGTCTCGGGAGGCGAGAACTTTGATTCAGGACCTGGAGGAGACCTTCGCGAGCCTGCGCCAGCTGGACTTGCGGCTCAACCCGGAGAAGTGCGTGTTTGGTGTCCCCTCCGGCAAGCTACCGGGCTTCGTCGTGTCCCACAGGGGGATCGAGGCCAACCCAGAGAAGGTCAAGGCGATTGAAGACATGAGCCCACCACAAACCCTCAAGGAGATGCAGAAGCTTGCCAGCTGCGTGACTTCGCTGGGATGCTTCATCTCCAAGCTGGGAGAGTGTGCCCTACCGTTCTTCAAGCTGATGAAGAAGAAGGGCCCGTTCGAGTAGCCCCGGAGGCTGAGCAAGCGTTTCAAGACCTCAAGAGATACTTGACCGGCCCTCCAGTGATGGTGGCACCCCGCCCTCTCGAGCCCCTGGTGCTCTACCTCGACGCCACTCCTTACTCAGCCAGTGCAACTCTGGTGGCGGTTCGGGAAGAGCGCCAGGCCAAGGATATGTCGCGTCGAGCCACGACCCCGACCGAGGCCACCGCAGGGGCTGCAGCAACGCCAACGGATGACCAGGCTCAGCATGATGGCGCCCTTGGGCCTGCTGAGGCTCCAATTGGCGACCAGGCTCCGGAAGTTTCATCGCCTCAGGAGGCGCCTCAACCTCCGACAGACGCAGGCCCCGTCGACGCGCCAACCCTAGTCGAGCACCCAGTATATTTCGTCAGCACGGTACTGCGGTATGCAAGGGCACGGTACCTGTGACGCCCCAAGACTGGCGCTCCAGATGCCTTCCATGTTTTGCGTGTCAGCAAAAACCCGTCATGTTCATGCATGTAATAACTAATTAACTATGCATCGGTTTAAAATGATTTAAATATGTAAAATGCTTAGAATTTCATCTAGTTTCATATTTTCCAACTCTCATCCATGTTAAAAATGTTGAAACTTCCTGTTTGCTTTAATTTGCATAGATGCTATGCTAAAATGGTCTATTTCATAACTAAATAACCGTAGCTCCATTTTAAGTAAACTTTATATGTAAATGGGGTGGAAAAATGCATAGATCAACATGGTGCATTTTATTTTGCTGTTTAATAATATTAAAATATGGTTTAGGGCAGAACAGTAGCTAATTCAAAATATGCACATGGGGATTTTCCGGAGTTGTTGTTTGTTGTTCCGGCCTCATTTAAACTTGCCTAGATAGGTAGTTTTATTAACCTCTTGCCATGTTAACCAACATTTAATCTTGTCTTGTTCATAAACAAGAGCGAACTAAATAATTGAACGTGACGCTTCGTCAATATGCAACTCGTTGCATATTGAGCTCCACTTAACTTGTAGTTTTGTTTGTGCACTTTGCCATGCCATGCCTCATTAAACCGGACATGCATTATACTTGATTTTGCATCATGCCATGTTTATGTGATGGTTGTTTACCATGATGTTTGCTTCTTTTCGGTTGCGCTTCTCCTTGATAGTTCCGGTTACATTGCGATTGTGAGGATTCGTTCGACTACGTTGGTTCATCTACATTGTGGATTCGATCTTCTTTCTAGTGGGATTTCAGGCAAGATGATCATTACCCTTGATATCACTTCTATCTTTGCTTGCTAGTTGTTCGTTCTATTGCTATGTTGCGCTAACTACCACTTGTTTATCATGCCTCCCATTTTGCCATGTCAAGCCTCTAACCATACTGTCCTAGAAAACCGTTGTTTGGCTAAGTTACCGGTTTTGCTTAGCCCTTCTTATAGCGTTGCTAGTTGCAGGTGAAGATGAAGTTGGTTCCATGTTGGAACATGGATATTTTGGGATATCACAATATCTCTTATTTAATTAATGCATCTACATACTTGGCAAAGGGTGGAAGGCTCGGCCTTATGCCTGGTGTTTTGATCCACTCTTGCCGCCCTAGTTTCCGTCATACCGGTGTTATGTTCCTTGATTTTGCGTTCCTTATGCGGTTGGGGTTATGGGACCTCCTTGATAGTTTTCTTTGAATAAAACTCCTCCAGCAAGGCCCAACCTTGGTTTTACAGTTGCCTCACCTAAGCCTTTTTCCCTTGGGTTTTCGGAGCTCGAGGGTCATCTTTATTTACCCCCCCCCCCGGGGCAGTGCTCCTCTGAGTGTTGGTCCAAACTAGAGCACTTTGCGGGACCGTCCCTTGGCAACTTGGGTTATGTTTTTACCTGTACGCTTAGCTTATCTGGTGTGCCCTGAGAACAAGATATGTGCAGTTCCTATCGGGATTTGTCGGCACAGTCGGGCGGTCTTGCTGGTCTTGTTTTACCATTGTCGAAATGTCTTGTAACCGGGATTCCGAGTTTGATCGGGTTGTTCCAGGAGAAGGAATATCCTTCATTAATCGTGAGAGCTTGTGATGGGCTAAGTTGGGACACCCCTGCAGGGTATAAACTTTCGAAAGCCATGCCCGCGGTTTTGTGGTAGATGGGAATTTGTTAATGTCCGGTTGTAGAGAACTTGACACTTGACTTGATTAAAATGCATCAACCGCGTGTTTAGCCGTGATGGTCTCTTTTCGGCGGAGTCCGGGAAGTGAACACGGTTTTGGGTTATGTATGAACGTAAGTAGTTTCAGGATCACTTCTTGATCACTTCTAGCTTCTCGGCCGTTGCGTTGCTTCTCTTCTCGCTCTTATTTGCGTATGTTAGCCACCATATTCGCTTAGTGCTTGCTGCAGCTGCACCTCATTACCCCATCCTTCCTATAAGCTTAAATAGTCTTGATCTCGCGGGTTTTGAGATTGCTGAGTCCTCGTGACTCACATATTCTACCAAGACAGTTGCAGGTGTCGATGATACCAGTGCAGGTGACGCAACCGAGATCAAGTGGGACTTCGATGAGTACCTTTGATCGTTACTATGTTTCGTTTCCTGATGATCAGTAGTGGAGCCCAGTTGGGACGATCGGGGATCTAGCATTTCGGGTTGTCTTCTTTTATTTTGGTTCCCTAGTCGGACCTTGATTGTACTCTGGATGATGTATGCTTAACTTGTTATTTGTGTGAAGTGGCGATTGTAAGCCAACTCTTTATCCCATTCTTGTTCATTACATGGGATTGTGTGAAGATGGCCCTTCTTGTGACAAAACCACCATGCGGTTTTGCCTCCAAGTCGTGCCTCGACACGTGGGAGATATAGCCGCATCGTGGGTGTTACAAGTTGTTATCATTCTCCGTTCTCTTTTCTTTTCCGGTGGATTCAATTCAGGCTTCGGTGTTGAGCATATTTCTTTCATTTGCCCAATCTTTTCTCATGCCGGTGCACATCTTAATCATCCACCTCTTGCTATTCATGTTTATCTGGAGTGCTGAAGGTATCTCAGAGGATTCATGTTTCTATTCTTAATCCTTTCTAGCTATTTCAAGGTCTTACCTTATTCAAGGCATTTAATTGAACCGGCACAATCTCTCTTTTTAATCGTTCAACGGTGTATCTTTTGAGTGGGCCCTAACCCACAGGTCTTTTCCCAGGATCTTACATGACTCTTCTAATTTTCCTGGAGCTATTCCCAAATTCTTTTTGAAGTTTGACGTAAGAATGAATTACCATCAGTCAAATGTCTTTCTCTAAGATCTTTCAAATTCTTTTCATCGTTCGTTCAATCTTTCTAATTGTCATTCCGGAGTGCCTCAACAATTCATGGTGGTGGTTTCTCGTCGTCATTCTCGGATTTTGAAGACCGAAGAAGAGTTCCCCTTAATTCCTTACCCGTTCTTCCAAAGATTCATGGTTCTAGCTTCATGTCGTCCTCTCATAATTGTTTTAGATTGTGAGAATTCGTTTCACCCATCCGGAGCAATTCTGGAGTCTTTTCAGTTTGATTCTCCGGAGCCATCATCTCAGAATTATTCATTCTCAGCTTTCAGATCCCATTCTCCAAATCTTACCGGTGCATCGTTCAAATATCCTCTAATCAGTTCATGATCTCTTCATTCTCATGTATCTAAATTCTCTCAAGTATCTTCGTTCATTTTCCCAATTCTCCCTGGCGATTTCGTGCTCTTTCCTTCGTGCGTTTCAAGTTCTTACGGCGGTTTGTTCAAGATTCCTATGCCTATGTTCTCATATTAATTCATTCGTTTTTCCCAAATCCAACCGGTGGTTCGTTGAAGACCTTCCCAAGTTTGCGCTATATCTATCTTAATCCTGTCTACGAGAATAAGTAGTATGCCAAATCCGTTGCTTGTCATCAATCTAAATTGGTGAAGGATACGCATATATTAATTCTTATTCTTGTTTCATGCAAGCGATTCGTTTCTTCTTTCTGGAGTTGTTCATCATATCACATTCTCGGTTCGACATGCTTCATCTTTTCTTTTTGGAGTTCAAAGCTCTCTCATTTATCTCGTCCCGAAGGTCCATCTAAATCATTGTGAACTTTCAATTCTTTTTCTCTCAATATTTGCTTCTTTTCCATCATCCTTTTATTACCGGAGTTCTCACGATGGCTCAACATGCTGGTTCGTCAAGGATTCCTTTCATTCTTCAATTTTTCTTCAAGTTTTCTCTTGAAGTTATGATCTGTCAAGCTATACTCTAAAATAAACATGGTGTTCAACACATGTCTTGTTTTGAGGAGTTCAAGTATTCTTCATCTTGCATTCAAGTGCAATTCTTTCTACCTTATCTTTTGAGATGGTGTTATATCATTCTTGACAATTTCCATTCATGTTTCGCGATTGACATGTTGTCAAGAATAAGGTATTTTAAATCCATCAATCTCTTCGTTGGAGTTATCTTGGTATAGATTACACCTAAAGCCTTCCATTGGGAATGTTGCCATTTGTGGTGCTTATCAATGATCCAGGTGTTCCCATATCCTCTCGGCGAGATAAGTTTTCATCTCTTTGTTAATCTCAAGCAAGCAATTGTTTTCGTTAGTGGCAGAATTTCACCTCAAGTTTTGAGATGTTTCCATAAGCCCACTACAAGCTTATTCTTTTCGTTGTTGGATTTTCAACAACTCCGTTTAATCCTTCTTTTTAAGGATGCTCTCTCAAAATAACTTGAGGTAGAACTTGTTGTTTTCTTCTCCGTTCATTTCATTCCATTCTTTCATTTCTTCCGGAGGCGTTGTGGTGATCCTCTTGTCAAGGATTGCCCAATCTTGTCAAATGCAAGCTGATTCCTTCCATTTAACCGGAGTGTTGTGTTCTCATTCAAGTTCTTTCAGCTTACCAAGTCTTGCATCTCTTTTCAACCGGAGTGCTTCCCGAATTCTTTTATTCGTATTCCTTGTCCAGCTAATTTTAACCGGAGTGGCTTCAAGATCTATCTTGTCCCCTAAGATCTTGGTTCTCATCATATTCATTGTTCCTCTTGTCCAACAGACTGTTTGCAATCTCGTTCATCTTCATTGTATTCTTTCTTTCAATTTGTTCAACCTCTCAAGGTTTGTGTTTTCACTCGTTTGTCGAAGAAGCAACTTGTTTTACCTCTTCCTCTTCCGCTTCTCTCCAGTGCCATTCTTAGATCACGGAACAAGATCTCTTGTAAGTGGAGGAGTGTTGTGACGCCCCAAGACCGGCGCTCCAGATGCCTTCCATGTTTTGCGTGTCAGCTCTGTTATTTATTTGTTTGTTGCATTCATCATCACATTATTCGCATTGCATCGGCACTCTGTTGCCGTCATTTTTTCAAAAGCTTGCATTCGCTCGTCGTTGCCGTTTTTCCCTTTGCATTCATCACCTTCCCTCGGACCGCTTTGCCTTCCTTGACCGTTCCAGACCAATCGGGTTTTCGCTTCCCTCTTAACCGTAACCGCCTAACCCCCTTTGCGTGTGTGTCCGAAACTTCCCGGACCCAACTCGGGCAGTCATGACCGTTGGATTCGGATCATCCCCAAACATCCCTAAATCATCATCGGTTTCTCGTTGGACTCTCCTAAGCTATTTATTCTTGACCGTCCGATTAAAAATCGGAGGGACCAAATACCCCCTGAACCTTCTCTCTATCTATAAATAGACCACCTAACTGCCTAACCCTAAAATTTAGGAGGCTTGTCCCATCCTCCCAGCCGCCGCCAGTCCTCTTCCACCTCGGGATCTCCTCCCGATCCAACCAGCAACTGCCTCCACCCTCTTCCCTTTATTTCTTGTTGCTCCAATCACCAGCTCCCTTTGTCCTCCCTGGACGCGTCCCGTCCACCCAACCAGCGCCCGCGCCCGAGCAGCTGCCTTGACCATGGCTGCGTGTCCCCGCCGGCAGCATCTCCGGCCGCAGCTCCACGCCACCGGAGCGCCAAGCCAGGACTCCCTCGCCCTTTCCCTTTCCTTCTTCCCTCTGTTTCCATCCCCATGATCTCATCTCTCTCTTCCTCTGCGTCTTCTCGCAGGGACCGAAAGGAGTCAGCCTTGGCCTCACCACCGCACCGCTCCGGCGACCAAGTGTGTCGGTGTACAAAAGTAGGGGCTCTCCTTTCGACCCCTTTACTTGTGCACAGGCAGTCAGAGCCACGCGCCGCGGCCACACGTAGCAGGGCAAAGGAGGGAAGCCGGAGAGAAGTCGGAGCCCAACACAAGACAATCATGGCAACACCCAGACCAGAAACGCAAGACAGCAAAGGGCGAGCCGGCAACACCAAAGAGAAGTCGTAGCAGGGCAAAGTGGAGTCCCCCGGCAAGGCCGTTGCCGAGGCAGGCCTTCGCGGCCCCGGCAAGAACCTTGCCGGGGCAACTTGCCCAAACACCAACAGAGCGAGCCACCTTTGAGCCCACGGATTCCAACCCAACTAACTACGGTTGAACCAGGGCTCGGGAGGCACCTCTGTGATGGCATGCAGATCTTTGTCAAGATCACGAACACATGAGATCATATGAGGACCAGAAGACGGCAACCCTCGCCGAAATCCTTGCCAAGAAATGCCACAAGACCCCCGGCAAGATCCTTGCCGGGGACGACTACGCGCCACGGCAAGACCCTTGCTGGGCCACCGGCAAGGCCCTTTCCGAGGACATCAGCGGGGCCACTACCAGGCCCGCGCCAGCCAAGTTTTGCACCGCCTTCCGGATGCAGCTGCCAGCCCAACCAGCTGGCCTGGCACCTGCGTGGAAACATGCTACTTCCAGGCCAGATCGGCAGGCGCCTATGTGGCGACATGTAGATATTCATGAAGACCCTACCACCGCGCCAGCTCAGCTGCCTGCCTGCCTACATGGCACCGCACGCATCGCTGGCTAGGGCACGTGTCGAAGCGAGGAGGAGCGGTGGCAGACGGGACGGGCCTCGCTCCCGTCCTTGATAAATCTGGGGACACCTCAGCGGCGCATTAAATGCGTCTTGTCCTGTAATACGACCGATAAGCTCATAGTACTGTAGGCCTTTCCACCTCCTGTGTGCCACTGTGGCAGCCCCTTTCGACTATAAAAGGAGGCCCATGGTGTACTGGAGAGGGATTCGGCTCTTTGGAACTACACAGCCACCTTAGCTAGTTGGAGAACTCAAGAACACTCAATACATCCACCAAAGCAGGACTAGGGTTTTATACATCCTCGCGGCCCGAACCTGGGTAAACGATCCTCGTGCTGACTATTATCCCTGCTCTTCTCACAACCCTGCGCCCCCGCAACCGTAGTAGGGATTCCCGTGATCCCATAGGTGTCGTTTCCCACCGACATCTTTGGCGCGCCAGGTAGGGGGCGCTATTGTGAGAATCTGGTCTAGTAGTTAGCCTAGCAGTTCTTCATCGCCATGGCTCCCAAGAAGAAGACGATCGCGGCTGTCGACTCGTCGGGAGCCAAACGGCCCGTGCCAGTGCGGGCGAGCAGCGGGCCGGTCGCGGATAGGACCCGGGCTGCAACCCGTGAGCACCAGCATCGCTCCGGCAGTCAGAGCCTGGTGAGCGGCGTCGTTCGTGCGCCAGGTGACGGGCCGCACGCCGCCAAATCCAAAGACGGAGCTGGGCCCCCCGGAGGCGGCGCGAGGCCCTCCAAGAGTGTCGTTGTGCTGCCCGCGGGTGGCGCCGCAGCCTCCAAGACGCCCACGCTGGCGCCCACAGCATGCTCTTCCCAGGGTGCGCGCGACGAGCAGCGCCACGCAGGAGACCCCGGACACCACCGTGGGAAGAGCCCTGTGCATCGTCCACGGGACGAAGGAGTCCAGCATGCTCGCCGGAGTGCTGGAAAAAATGGCACGCAGCTGCTGGGCCGTGGTGGAGCTCCTTCTAACGTAGTTAGAGGTCGAAGCGAGCCACGGTCCACGCAGCTGTCACCGCCACCCACGCCAGCAAAAGCTTTGGCGCGCGCGCAGCTACTCCTTGAGTTCCCTCGTGCCGCGGAGAAGCTCGACGAGTGGAGAGCCACCATTCGGAGCCTCGTCGCCGTCGCCAATACAGATGATCCGCGACCGGCGGGGCCTTCAGGCCGGCGCTCCGTCGAACCACTGCATGCCAGGGGTGGAGAGGCCGGGGGTGCTGCGGCCACACTCTCCTCCTCCACGCCAGCAACCGCGGGTGTCGGTCCGTCGTGATGACGCTTGTGATAATATTTCCATAGTGTCGTCCGACCCACGGACCCACCGCGACCAATGCCAAGTTCTGTGAGAGCGAGCTCACGAAGATGCTCGAACCACACCATCGAGCGTCGGCGTGACACACGCCACCAGTCAGACAAGCGGGGGGGACACTCTATGGACCACCCAGCACCGGGGGGCTCTGGCGGCCTACCTTACGAGGTGGGCTGCCCAGCCCTTACCCGTGAACTGCGGCAGTTCCAGTGGTCGTCCCTCCGCATGTTCAAGCCCGACATCGGCGAGAAGTACACTGGCAAGACCCATCCGTCAGAGTTCCTCAGCATCTACACCATCGCGATGTAGGCTGCCGGAGCTCGCGACGACAAGGTGCTTGCCAATTACTTCCCGTTAGCACTGAACCCCAATGTCATGTCTTGGTTGATGCACTTGCCGCGGATTCCATTTCTTCTTGGTAGGATCTGTGCCATGAGTTCGTTGGCGCCTTCACTGGAGGCCACCAAGCTCATGCCCAGGCTAGTGATTTGCATATCATCCCCCAGAACGAAGGGGAAACCCTGCGCAAGTACATCCAGAGATTCAGCCGGGTGCAGTACAACATCCCCGACGTTCATCCCGCCACCGTGATCAGCGCGTTCCACCAGAAAGTCCGCAACCGCAAGATGCGCAAAGAGCTGGCGATGACCAAGGTTAAGGATGTGGCCGAGCTCTATGTTCTGGCCGATAGGTGCGCCCGGGCTGAAGAGGGAAGGAAGTACCATGGCGAGGAAGGGTCGGCGTCGCAACAGGAAACACAAAGGCAAGACCATGCTTGCTGTCGAGGGATCCGAAAGCATCGGCGCAGCCAAGAAGGCCAAGGGAGATGACCCCGACAAGGAGATTGCCGGGTGCGCCGCCTGCCGGGGCCTGGCAGCGTCCGACAAGCCAGGAAGCTCCAACAAGCAATACTGCAAGATCCACCGCACCAAGGGCCACGACCTCCAGAACTGCCGACAAGTCGAGCTGCTTGCTGAGAAGCAAAAAGCTGAATACGAGAGGCGGGACAAGGAGAAGGGCCAGGATGGTGCCGAGGGATCCAGCAAGAAGCGTGGGAGCCAAGGAGGCTGCCGCGGCAAGGACAACCAGCAAGAGAGGCCCGCCCGGGGCCGTGACAAGAAGCAAGAAGACGATGATCATGATGAGGACGACGAGTCCGGCGAGCAAGTGTTCAAGAAGGCTACGGAGGCCATGTGCGTCAATGGCGGTGCCTCGCTGCATACTTCTCACCGCCAGCTCAAGCAGTGGGGGCGTGAGATTACACCGGCAGAGCCGTTGTTCGATGCTCAGAAGCCGCTGAAGGGGTCCAGCACGCCCCTCATCTTTGATGCCGAGGATCACCCTGACCGCACAACCGCGGTCGGGTGTTTGCCGTTGTTGGTTTTGCCAACGATACGCAACCTCAAGGTGAACAAGATGTTGGTCGACGACGGGGCCAGCTTGAACTTGATATCGCCTGTCGTGATCAAAAGGTTGCAAATTCCCGATGGAGACCTCGAGGAAACGTGCATCTTTCAAGGGGTCAATCCGGGGAGGAGCCAGCCGAAGGGAAAGGTCACATTGCCCATGACGTTTGGAGGAGAGTTGAACCACCGGAGAGGATCGTGTTCGATGTGGCCGAGATCCCCTTGCCCTACAACTGGATCCTCAGCCGCCCGACACTAGCTAAGTTCATGGCAGCGTCGCACTACACCTACAACATGCTGAAGATGCCTGGGCCATTGACCATCATCTCTGTCCCCTCCGACAAGAAGGAAGCGCTGATTTGCACCAACCAACTCTACCAGGAAGCAGTTGCAGCAGCTGCCGCCAAGGCACTTCCTCCTGCCGCTGAAGCCCCGGGAGGGAAGAAGAAGCCTGGCAAGACCTCTCGCACCCACTCCGGCAAGCGCACCTCTTCGGAGTGTTGTGCTACCGTCGAGGACATGCCAGAGAGCTCCACCGGCAAGAGCAAGAAATCCAGAGCTGAGCCACCGTAGACCAAGAAGGTGTCCGTTAGGGAGGATGGCACGGGAGGGGCTTTCACCATAAGCTTGTCGGCGTTCTAGGAACGGGGGTCCCGAGACATGCCTGCCTGCCGCCCACGGCGTGGCAATGCGAGCAGGCCTGTGCAGCCCATCTTCATCAACAAGGCGTTCAAGACCCTCGCGAGGGGCCAAGCCTCGCGAGGCGGACGACACAAGACTTCCTCCAGAGCGGCCTCACCAGGCTGCCTCACGAGGAGCGGAGATATCAAGGCGGGGCAAACCTCATGAGGCCCTTGTGACATGAGCCATAACGATCGACACCAGGCGGGCGCCAGGCGGGTGCCAGCGCGTGCGGCGCCCTTGTTTCCTCTTTGGTGCTAAGGAAGCGAGCACACGCGTGGAGTACCGAGGCATCAGGCAAAGGTTGCCATATCAGCGCAACGAGACCAAGACCAGCAGGCCTGCAGGACGGAGGTCACCGTGGAGCCCAAGACGACGTCACCACCAGACCCTTTCACAGGCGAAGACCGCTTTTGTCAGGATAGCTTGTACTAGCTGTCCCCTTTCAAATTTGCCCGCCGTTGTTGGCTCCCTTCCCGTTCTCTGACATCGTCCGTGACATCAAGATGAAGGAGGAGCTCACTATCCACGAGGAGCTGTGCACATCTGAGGAGCTGTTCAACCTGGCGACCAAGTGCGCAAGAGCTGAGGAGGGGCACCACTCCCTCCTCGATTTGTGAGCTGCGGGAGTAGAAGAGAAGAAGGCCAAGGCCAAGGACGTGAAGCGCAAGGAAGCCGCAGTGCTCGCATCGGAGCCGGACACCAAGCGAGGCAGGGACCAACCCGAGTCATCCAAGGGCAGCCGATCGTTCTGCGCCTTCCACAACCTCAACACCCACAACACCAGTGACTATCAAGAGCTCAGAGCCATTCACGAAGGATGCTTTGGTCGATGCCCCGAGCGTAGCGACCGGAGCTACGGCCGAGGAGGAGGACGTGGAGACGAACGCTGGGATGACCGTGGCCCGCGCCAGGAATGGCGCGGCAGGCCTCGTGAGGACCGTTGGGAAGATCATCCTCGCAAGGGCGCCTGGAGGGACCAGCCTCGTGAGGATCGTCCTCAGGGCAACGCCGGTCTTCCACCGCTGCCGCCACCACCAAGAAGGAACGACGATGACCATCAAGACGAGGGGGCTGGGGGCTTCCAGGAGCCGCGTGCTATCGCCTGCATCTTGGGCGGCGCTCAGGCCCCAGCCTCTCAGCGCATCTTCAAACAGTTCGCTCGTGAGGTGAATGCAGTCCTCCCCAAGCTCGAGGCTACGCGCCCGCTCAGGTGGTCCCAGTGCGCCATCACCTTCAACTCGGCAGATCAGCTCAACTGCGCAGCCACCGCTGGCGCCCTCCCGATGCTTTGCTCCCTAGTCATCAGCAATGTGCAAGTTACAAAGACCCTCATGAACGGCGGTGCAGGGCTCAACGTCCTGTCCGTCGACACGTTCGACAACCTCCAAGTCCCGTATGAGCAGCTTCAGCCTACCAAGCCTTTCTCAGGAGTGACCGACGGTTCCACCACACCAATAGGGCAGGTCCGCCTGCCTATCACCTTCGTGGAACGTAGGAACTACCGCACCGAGCTCATCGACTTCGACATCGCGCACATCCGCCTGCCATACAATGCCATCCTTGGGTATCCGGCCCTGGCCAAGTTTATGGCGGTGACCCACCACGGCTACAACATCCTCAAGATGCCGGGAAGCGGCGGAATCATCACGGTCCCATGTGAAGAGAGAGATGCGGTGTGCTCCCTCGAGCGCGCCTTCCAAGCTGCAGCAATCGACGACCCCGACAGCAAAGGCGAGGGCCCTCCTGAGGTCCTCCCCAAGAAGAAGAAGCAGTTGCGCCATGCAGGATCTCAGGAGGATGGCATCGCAGCAGGAGCCTCGTCAGGATCAGCGCCCGCTCCAGGGGCGCCTCCCTCCATCGCATAGGAAGGCGCGCCCCGCGCCGTCCTCGGGCAGGGCTCGGGGGCTCTCTTCTAGAGGGCCTCACACCTTGCCAACCACACGAGGGAGGTGCTTGGGCACCACTTGGAGGCGTGCTTCGCGGTACGTTTCCCTCAGGAGAACACAGGGCAAGGAGTGCCAACCACTCAGGAGTTCATGACCAAGACCACTCAGGAACTGCAAGACGTAAGGGCCATGCGCGGCGACCGCCGCTCACCAGGCGGAGCTCCCCATCCAGGCGAGGATACCCGGCTGCACGTCTGCATCGACGTCCCAGGGCTCAACAGGGCCGCATCTCAGGAGCTTTTTTGGCCTTCGCGTGTGGGCCGTTGCGAGGGTCCACCACACAGCTACGTTCGCATGCCCTTAGGCTTGCCGAGCATGGCGTCAGCCTATCAGCGCAACATGCGGCGTGTCCTGGCGGCTCAGGAGGCCAGGTACCACGCCTTCCTGGCAGAGATGGAGACGGTCTTCAGGGCCCCGGTGGCTCGTGAGGAGCGATTCCTTCGCCGCGTACCTTCAGGTGCCCCAACTCTCCTTCGTCAACAGAACTAGGTGACATTTTCCAAGTTCGTTTAGCTGGGAGCGCCCCTCGGGCTGCATTATTCCCAGGCCGCGTGGGTCCATCCCTGTGGCATGTATCCCTTTTGCTTATGTCTTTAGCTTACCTTGCTGGGGGCGCTCCTCGGGCTGCATCATCCCCAAGCCGCTCGGGCATGACCCAGTGGCATGTATCTCTCTGCATTTACCCAAGCTGATTTGCTTTCCATGCTTAATCTGCCTATGATTATCACCTGCTCGATTGCCGCCGCCACGGGTACATCCCTTCGTCATGCAATTCGCTTGCGCATTAAAAGGGGGGCTCCTGAGCATCGTGACTCAGGAGCTCTCACCCCCTGGCCTTGACCACGGCATCGCGACCTGGCATACCAGCGGCGGCTGAGCTCGCTCGAGGGCCGGGACCTGAGGACGTAGAGCGCTTGCACCTAACCGTCTCGCAGGAACACACAGCTATCAAAGACTCAAGACCAGGCGCAACACGCCTTGAAGTAGGGCCTCGTGAGTCCCGCGCTGGCTCACGAGTGCCCAGATACACCTCGCAGCCCTGCCGTGCAAGCCACGTGTCAGGGCGAGGCTGTACACACCCCGGGGGCTCCTCCCGGAGGGGGCCCCACTCCCACGCACAAGTGGAAGCACCATGCTCCATGCTGGCCGTCGACACTGCCGTGGAGCGGCTATGCCCGTGTACAAGCGGAAGCACTATGCTCCGCGCTGGTGATAAAGAACTGAGGGTGGCTCCACGGTCGTACCAACCTCAGGGAGCCCCAGAGCTCAGCGTCCGGCCTCACCGCAACGCCTCCCCTCGGGAGAGCCGCGCGAGGGGGCTGGACACGGGGGCTGCGCTTGGGTCATGCCCAAGCGTACGCCACCCAACCAGGTCTCCCGGGCATGGGGGCTGCACTCAGGTCACGCCCAAGCGCATGCCGCTCAAACAGTTCTCCCGGACCTGGTCGTCGCACGCCCCTCCCGAGGCCTCGGCGAGGGCAGGTATGGAAATTGTTTGCACGTCAAGGGGGACTCCTGAGCATCGCGAATTAGGAGCCTAACTGGTCACGTAGCGCCTCACTCCTTGGTCCGTCCTTCGGTCGGACCAACGGCGGTTGAGGTATGCGCGGGGCAGGGCTCTGCCGATGTAGAACATTAAGCTATCCTCGCGCGCTCTTCCTGTCAGCTGTTTGCGCGTCAAGGGGGACTCCTGAGCATCGCGACTCAGGAGCCTAACTGGTCACGTAGCCCCTCACTCCTTGGTCCGTCCTGGTCTCCAGTCAGCCAACCGACGGTCGAGGTATGCGCGGGGCCGGGCTTTGCCAACGCAGAACACAAAGCGGATACGAAGAAAATCGCAAAATCTCGAAGCAAATATTACAAAACATATTGTCCTCACAATATGAAATGAAAGTTTAATACCTCCACGAGGCCTGATGCATGTTACAGGAACGAAACTGGAGATTAGCTGCAGGTCACCCCTGGACACCGCCATCGCCTGCAGAAGGTGCTCCTCCCCGGGGAGCGACGTCTTCACCTGCACCACCAGCCGCAGGATCAGCGGCACCGCCGGACAAGGGTGCGGAGGCAAAGCCGCGGAACCTCTTCAGCAGGGCCACCACCTGACCTTGCATGTCTGCGGCGGCGGCTTCGCAGTGATCTTCAGCCACAGGCTCCAGCAGCTCGTCAAGACAAGCGTTGGGGTCGCAAAGGTGCACGTGGCTGAAGACACGAGTCAATGCAGCTGAAGATAGGATGCGAGCTTCTGCCTCTGCCATGGGACCGATACCATCCACAACCTCTTCAAGCGCCTTCACCAAGGGAGGAAGCAGCGCGGGGCCGTCCTCGTCGGTGGTCAGCGGCCTCTCCAAGCCGTGATCGTAGAGCGTCTTCAGTGCCTTGCGGGACCTCTCCTCGAGATCGGCAAAGGCCACACGGTCTTTGGCCAGGACCCCTGCCTTGGCGTCGAGATCGGCCTCCCTCGCCTTCACCTGCCCCTCCAGCTCTTCCAGACGGCTGCGCTCGGCGGCCTGCGTCTTCCCCAACTCCTCCAGCTTAGTGTCACGGTTCTCGACGGCATCCTCCCGGGCCTTCATCTCCTCCTCCTTCACTAGGCGGTCGTGTGCTTCTTCGGCGTGCTTGTCGTGCAGGCTCTTCAGCTCATCCTCCAGCTCCTGGCAGCGGTCGCGGGCGGTCTTGCCGTCTTTCAGTGCCGCCTCACGATCGGCTGCAGCATTGGCAGCACTCTGCTTCTCCTTCTCTGAAGATGCCGCGGCCGGGCTCAGCGTCGCGCGGACCGCCAAGTCAGAGTGAAGCCAGCCAGAGGCCAGTTCGAGGCACCCGGCCACCAGGCGCGGGTCCGCGCTCAGGAGATCTGCCTGCAGCTGGGTCATCTCCGAAAGAGCACGATCCAGGACAGCAGCAGGAGCAAAAGAACCTGGGAGTGGAGGTGCAACAATGGGAGGAGGCGACGCCGTCACCAGGGCTTGGGAGACTGCGGGTTCCGGAGCAGTCGGGACCTCTTCAGCCGAGCCAGACCCCAGCACTTCAGGAGCCAGAGGGGCCATGGGGGCGGACCTCTCCCGGCGATGCTCTTCCTTTCCTCGCGAGGGCGATCGGGCTGGGGAGGTGCGGGTGCTGCTGCCTCCTTCCCTGCAAAGGGAGGCGCGGCCGCCGTGTCCCCCTTTCTTTTCTTCGCCGAAGGTGCCGGCCTAATCAAGGGTGAACGTCAGGAAATAACAAGTACAGGCAGGGACAAGAGGAAGCTCAAGGCACTTACCGATCCACCGCGACGTATTCCACCTTCCGCTTGGGGAGCTTGAAGCCCGAAAGCACCAGGGCCTGGGAAGAGGGCGTGTAGGCCTCGGCAGCAGAAGACGGCGCAGCAGGAGAGCTGGAGACAGCCCCAGGCGGCGCCAAGGCGGAGGCAGCATCCCGAGGGATCAGTGACGATCTACTCCTCATTGGGACAACGGGCGGTTCTCCCTCCTCTTGGCGGGCCTCGACTTCGGAGTCGTCAGGAAGGGCGCGGAGGATTTCAGCTTTGCTCAAGGGGGACTTTTCCCCCATCTCTTTGAGGGTCGCCTCCGAGTCCCCCTCTTCTTCCTTCCCCCGCCGGACTCGTCGGAGGACACATCCACCGACTTCGGTGCTGCAGGGGCTCCGGAGAGCGTAGGCGGCACCAGCCCGCGTGCGTCGAAGGTCGGCCTGGAGAGCACAAGCAGCTCCCAATCCTTGCGGAGGAACAAAGGAGTGAAGGCGCTCGGCGGGTACTCCTGGTTGTCCCCAACCAGGAGGCGCAGAACAGCAGCCAGTTCATTGCTAGGCAGGGCCCCCGGCCTCAGGCGGATCTTGTCTTCTCCATCTCCAAGCTTCCACAAGGGGCGCGACCGCGCCTGGAGCGGGGCAACGCGCAGCATCAAGAATTCCCTCAGGAGCATGGCCCCTGTGACCTTCGCCGTCTTCGCGTTGCCTGGCTTCAGGTCGGTCTGCATCTGCCCCAGCACAGACGATGCCCGCTCATCAGTGAGCTTCTCGCAGGGCCACCCTTTGTTGAACTGGGGCGTCTCCGTTGGCAAGGCGAAACGCGGATGGGCACGCTTGGCATCCATCATGACCCATTTTGCTCGGATATTGGCGGCCCTCTTCCCAGTGCTAGAGATTGAGCTGGCCTTGCCATATGCGATGAAATTGGCGCACCTTGAGATGTGTCCCTCGCTGACGCGAAGGAAGAAGAAGTGGCGTAGAAGCGCCACGGATGGCATCACGCCCAGGTACGCCTCACAGTAGTAGGCGAAGATGGACAGGAGGAGGATGCAGTTGGGGTGGAGGTGCAACGCCTGCAACCCGTAGTGGTCAAGGACCTCATAAAAGAAGGGGGGAACCAACCCGACGATGATGATGCTCGAGAAGAAGGGGAAGAAGGTGCTTCCCTCAGGCTGCGGCACGTCGCAGGGAAGCCGGAGCTCTGTCTTCCCCCCTTAGTTGCTCTCCCCCGCCGTCAGCAAGCGCGCAGAGGCAAGGCTCTTTTCAGTGATGTTGGGTACTTCAAGAGCTGGCTCGTACCAAGCCAGCGCCGAGGAGGGCTTGGTATTGCGCGGTGCCATGGGTCGTAGATGCGGAGCAAGGTTGAAGCAGATCTAGAGATTTCGGCGGCAAGGAGCAAGAAAGGGGATCTGGAGCAAGGCAAAGAAGAAGCAATGAAGGCAAGCACTGTATGCGCCAGCCTTTTGTCTAGTCGGGCAGTTGCCGAGGCAGCGTGGGAAGTGGAGACGCCCACGTCCAATCAACCGCCACGCGTCGACCAAGGCCGCAAGCTTTTGGGGCCCGCGGTGCTCCGCGCTTGGCCATTGGCTTCGTCTCGAAGCCATGCCCGAGCGCACCAAGGGCCTGGGGGCTACTGTCGGCGTTCTGGGAATGGGGGTCCCCAGACTTGCCTGCCTGCGGCCCACGGCATGGCTATGCGACAGGCCTGTGCGGCCCATCTTCATCAACAAGGCGTTCAAGACCCTCGCGAGGGGCCAACCCTCGCGAGGCGGACAACACAAGACTTCCTCGGGTGCGGCCTCACCAGGCTGCCTCGCGAGGAGAGGAGATATCAAGGCGGGGCAAACCTCACGCGGCCCTTGTGATGTGAGCCATGACGATCAACACCAGGCGGGCGCCAGCGCGTGCAGCGTCCTTGTTTCCTCTTTCGTGCTAAGGAAGCTAGCGCAGGCACGGAGTACTGAGGCATCAGGCAAAGGTTTCCATATCAGTGCAACGAGACCAAGACCAGCAGGACGGAGGTCACCGTGGAGCCCCAAGACGGCGTCACCACCAGACCCTTTCGCAGGCGAAGACCGCTTTTGTCAGGATAGCTTGTACTAGTTGTCCCCTTTCAAATTTACCCGCCGTTGTTGGCTCCCTTCCCGCTCAATATTTGGGTAGAGGACCAGGGCCTATATAAGTATGGCTAGCCACCACAGTAGAGGTAGGTTGAACTGATCGAGTTCCCACCCCCACAAATTCACCGAGCACAAGAGCACCTCAACCTCAGGAGGCTGTCCTTCCCCTTGTATTGTTCTTCATCAGCCCAAGAGGCAATCCACCACCACACACTGGAGTAGGGTATTACACCACAACAGTGGCCCGAACCAGTATAAATCTCGTGTCCTTCTGTGTTGCGAGTTCGTCGAGTTCTTCCGCGAGTTCTTAGCGAGCTAGGGCGTGGATCCATAGGGGGAAAGAACTTCATGCGCACCCCAGAGTTCGAACCTTAAGAGTTTTGCCGGAACCCCACATCCGACAAAGCTCCACCCTCGGCAGCAAATAGGAAGGCGCGCTCGCCACCTTCCTACGGGCGAATGTCGATGTGTTTGCATGGCAAGCATCCGACATCCCCGGCGTTCCCAAGGAGGTGATTGAGCACCACCTAGCTGTCTGTCCTCATGCGCGGCCCGTCAAGCAGAAGGTCAGGAAGTAGGCTCTGGAAATGCAGGACTTCATCAAAGAGGAGATCAGGAAGTTCGAAGCGGAAGGTTTGGTGAGAGGAGTGCTCCATCCAACGTGGTTGGCCAATCCGGTGGTGGTGCGCAAGGCGAATGGGAAGTGGAGGCTGTGTATTGACTAAACAGATATCAATAAGGCTTGTCCCAAAGACCCCTTCCCGTTGCCGCGCATAGACCAAATTGTTGACTCCACGGCCGGGTGTGATCTGTTGTCATTCCTCGATGCCTACTCAGGCTACCACCAGATCTTCATGACAAGAGAAGATGAAGAGAAGACAACATTCATCACCCCGTGTGGTACATATTGCTTTTCAGGTTGAATAGTGCTGGCTCGACGTTTGCAAGAGCGGTCCAAATTGGTTTTGAATCCCAGCTCCATAGAAATATGGAAGCATACAAGGATGACATAGTGGTCAAAACCAAGGACAGGGCCACTCTTGTACAAGACCTGGAAGAGACTTTTGCCAACCTGCGCAAGATCAACCTCAAGCTGAACCCTGAGAAGTGTGTCTTCGATGTTCCGTCCGGCAAGCTTCTCGGGTTCTTTGTGTCGCAGTGCGGGATCGAGGCAAAACCAGACAAGATCAAGGCTATCGAGCAGATTGAGGCGCCCAAGCGGATCAAGGATGTGCGTCGGCTCACTGCCTGCGTTGCCGCCATGAGCCGATTCATTTCCAAGTCTGCCGAGTGCGCCCTTCCTTTTTTCAAAATCTTGAAGAAGGCATGCCCAATGGAGTGGACCCTAGAAGCCGAGGCGGCGTTGCAGGATCTGAAGAAGTACCTTTCCTCCATGCCAATACTGGTTGCACCTAAACCACAAGAGTCGTTGCTGCTGTATCTAGCGGCAACGAATCAAGTGGTCAACGCTGCACTGGTGGCCCAGAGGGAGGTCGACGAGGAGGCAGTGGCGACGGCATGCCGGCGGATGGCAAGCCAGAGATTCCCCCGGCAGGGCCTGATGTCGGCGAGGCAAGGCCCCCGGCTGAGTCTGACGCCATCGGGGCGGTTCCCACACACTCAAGTGAAGTGGGGCAGAAGAAGATGATGATGCATCACCCGGTTTACTTTGTCAGCTCCCTCTTGTAGTGGGCTAGGTCGAGGTACTCCGGTGTGCAGAAATTGCTCTTCGGCCTCCTTATGGCCTCGAGGAAGCTGCGTCATTACTTCCAAGCCCACGAGATCACCGTTGTCACCCGCCTCCCGTTGCAACGGATACTGCACAACCCAGATGCAACCGGAAGGATTGTGGAATGGGCCCTGGAATTGTCAAGCTTTGGGTTGAAGTTTGAAAGTACCTCGACAATCCAGAGCAGAGTCTTGGCGGAGTTCATTGCAGAATGGACCTCAGCGCCCGACGAAGAAATCCAGGAGACAACTCTCCCCGGCAAGGAGGCAAGCCGCAACTGGATCATGTACTTTGATGGGGCTTTCTCGCAGCAAGGTGCCGGTGCCGGTGTGCTGCTTGTTGCACCCACCGGAGAGCACCTCAAGTATGTGATCCAGATGCACTTACCCAGGGAGATGTCCACAAACAACACTACTGAATACGAGGGGCTACTTGCCGGTCTCAGGATCGCGGCGGACCTCGGGGTGAAAAAGCTCATCGTCAGGGTGATTCACAGCTTGTCGTTAGACAAGTTAACAAGGATTGTCAGAGTCCGTTGATGGAGGCCTACGTAGATGACGTGAGGAAACTGGAGGAGCGCTTCAACGGTATACAAGCGGAGCACGTTCCCCGAGCGGAGAATGACATCGTTTACTACCTATCAAAGCACGCTGCATTCAAGCTACCTATGGAACCAGGTACCTTTTTGCTTCGGTTAACTCAACCATCCATCGAGCCATCAACAGAGCAGAATAAGCGGAGGAAATCAGGCCCTGGCAAGTACTTTCCTGCCGAACCACCGGGGGCTGCCGGCAAGGGTGTTGCCGCGGATCCTGAGCCCGCCAAAGGACGACTGACTACGGCAGGGCACCCAGCCCTGGCCATAGAGACGGCTGCCCCCATGGCGGAAGAGATTCCTTTGGTCCTTGCCGTCGAGCCCCAGGCTCCAGCATGGGCACAACATACCGTTCATTTCCTCCAGACAGGGGAACTTCCTGAGGAGCAGGAAGAAGCAGAAAGAGTAGCCCGTCGGTCTACCCTGTACCAATTCGTCGATGACGTCCTGTACAGAAGAAGGCCGAACGGTGTGAAATTGAAGTGCATCCCCCGGGAGGAGGGACTGGAGCTGTTGGCAGAGATACATGGAGGCATATGTGGCTGCCACATAAGGTCAAGGGCCCTTGCCGGCAAGGCATTCCGGCAAGGCTTCTTCTGGCTCACCGCCCTCCAGGATGCAATGGCACTAGTAACCAAGTGTGAAGCGTGCCAGTTCCATTCAAAGAAGCTTCATCAACCAGCCCTTAAACAATCCCTCTCTCCTGGCCATTTTCGGTCTGGGGCTCGACATACTGGGCCCCTTCCCCCGCGCTGTCGGGGGCTTTGAGTACTTGTACGTCACAATCGACAAGTTCACGAAGTGGCCGGAGGTGGAACCGGTGAGGAAGGTGACAGCACAGTCAGCCGTCAAGTTCTTCAAAGGACTAGTCTGCCGTTTTGGTGTGCCAAACAGGGTCATCACCGATAACGGCACGCAGTTCACAAGCCACACCTTCATGCAACACATTCAACGCCTCGGCAGCAAGGTCTGTTTTGCTTCCGTGGCACACCCCTGAAGCAACGGCCAAGCTGAGAGGGAAAATGTTGAAGTGTTGAAAGGCCTGAGAACGAAGACTTTTGACAGGCTGCACAAGAGCGGAAGGCGCTGGATTGATGAGTTGTCGGCGGTTCTTTGGTCGATCAAGACTACGCCAAATCGAGCCAGCAGCCAGACACCCTTTGCCCTAGTGTATGGGGCAGAGGCAGTTCTCCCCACGGAACTCATATACGGGTGACCTCGAGTGCTCGCTTATGATGAGCTTGATCAAGAGCCGCTGCGGCAAGATGACGCAACGCTCCTTGAGGAAGATCGTCTTCGGGCGACTATGAGAGCAGCACGCTACCAGCAGGCCTTGCGCCGCTACCATAGCCACAAGGTCCATGCCCGAAGCTTTGAGGAAGGCGACCTTGTTCTTCGGCGCGTTCAGTCGGCCAAGAATTCCAACAAGTTGACGCCAAAGTGGGAAGGCCCTTATCGGGTAATATGAGTCACCAGGTCTGGCGCAGTCCGCCTGGAGACCGAAGAAGTTGTTCCAGTGAGCAACTCCTGGAACATCGAGCATCTTCGCAAGTTTTACCCATAAGGCGCGGCTTGCCGGGCCTCCCGGCAAGCCACCTTTTGTACAAGTGTAACACCCCGCATGTAACTTTCCATATTTGTAACTCCAACTCTTGCCATTTTCGGCTATGTGCTATGATATTCCCTCTGTGGTCGGGTTTTGTCTTTCGTTTTGCATTTTGTTCATGTCATGCATTTCATATCATGTCATCATGTGCATTGCATTTGCATACGTGTTCGTCTCATGCATCCGAGCATCTTCCCCGTTGTCCGTTTTGCAATCCGGCGCTCCCTTCTCCTCCGGTGCACCCCTCTTGTTTTCTTTCGTGAGCGGGTGTCAAACATTCTCGGAATGGACAGAGGCTTGTCAAGTGGCCTTAGTATACCACCGGTAGACCACCGGTCAAGTTTCGTTCCATTTGGAGGTCGTTTGGTACTCCAACGGTTAACCGGGTAACCGCAGATGCCTTCTGTGTGTTCGAGCAAACCCCCCCTCAAAACCAGCCCAAAACCCACCAAACTCTCTTCCATGCTGTAGGTCGTTCGATCACGATCATGTGGGCGAAAACTGCACCTCATTTGGACTCTCCTAGCTCCCTCTACCTATAAATAGGCATCCCTCCCGAGATACAAACGCAGAAGAAACCCTAAAAATCTCCTCCGGTGCCGCCGGACACGTCCGTACCACGCCGGACGAAACCACGTAGCCACTCCGAGCGCGCCACGTCACTCCCGAGCGCCCCACTTCGCCGCCGGCCCGCAGGCCCACGGGGAGCCCGCCCGGGCCGCCTTGGGCCAGATCCCGCCGGAGCCCGCCGCCTGCCCTCTCCCGCCGCGAGCCCGCGGCCTCCACGACACCATCGCCACCGCTCGCCGGTCCACCGCCGGCCAACCTCGCCGGTCCGCCGCGGGCGCCGCCTCCCTGTCGCCGGCGTGCTCGCCGCCGCCGCCGTGGACGCCGCCCCGTCCCCGGCGCCCTCTTCCTCCTCTGCCTCCGATCGCCGCCGCCTCCTTCCCCTTCCTCTCCCGACGCCGGCGGGCCCGAGCTCCCTCGAGGCCAAGTCCCGATCGGATCTGGAGCTACAGCTACGGTTGACTTTTCCCCGAACCCTAAAACTTCTGTGTCATTTATTTTTTCAGCAAGTACCCTTGTTCATGGCCTCGTAACTCTCTGTACATAGCTCCGTTTCGCGCGTGTAATATATTGAATTGTTCGCCTCATGATGCTCTTCATTTTGTTCAATTGCACCATGTTCATTAGAGGCCATCTTGATGCCCAAATCCCTGTTGCAAGAGTGCTAGTTGCTGTTTTCTGCTGGTTCTTATCAGAACTTGGAGATTTGTCATTTTTGTATTATTTAATCTGTACATCTTATGGGCAGGAGCTCTACATGTGTTTTGTTGTATGCCATGCCATCTTTCCAAGGGTGTATGCCATGTATTTTGTTGATCTCTGTGGTGACTAGCACAAGCATGCAAACTAGGCCCTGTAATGTTTCTGATTTCAGAGACTTAGTATTTTCTCCAAGTCTTTGTCTGCTGTTATTTTGTTGCCATGTAAAATTGATGCTACGGAGAGATCCATGCATATTTTGGAGATGTTCAGTAAGTATGTTTTGTAGATATTGTTGTAATTGTTCCATTCCTGCCCTTGTTTGAAATTATCGAGTGCCATAGCATGACTCAATCTTGCTCTACTTTTACTATAAAATATTTCTGGCAGATTCTTAACATGATGTGCAATGTTGCGAAGCTTGTTGTAGTTGTTCCATACAGGCTATGCTTTTGTTCTTGCCATGGATAGCTTCATAAATATTTCATCTTGCTGCAGGTATGCTTGTTTTGTCATGAATTGCTTTGTGGTGAGCGAATCAAGCTCATGAAGATGCCCTTATATTATTGTTTCTGCCATGCTCTGTTTTCTGCCAAAGTCTGAAACCTGATAACGAAACTTGCTATGTTTACATGCTTGCCATCATATCTTCTGGTCCTTTTTGGCTTATGGCCAGTAAGGGACTTTTGTCATATGCATTTAGTAGAATACTTCCATGCCTTGTTTTTCCATGTTAAGTTCCTGTAGCATGTTGATTTCATGCTCTGAACATTGCTACCTGATGCTGCTTATGCCATGTCCAGTAATTTCACCATGTCTGTGAACCTGTTACCGTTTGCACTTTTGCCATGCTTGTTTGAGCTTGTTATGTTCTGAACTAGCCGTAGCTCAGTGTTCATCTTTTGTCAAGAATCTCCTTTAGATTACTGCCATATGCTTTGTTGCTAGGTTGGAGTGCTGTAGCATTGTTGCTTGTTGCATTTTAAGTGCCATCATGCTATTAATCGCAGATTCGTGTCATTCTTGTTTTGCTTGCCATTTGCAAACCGTGCATCCGTTTCCGGTGATCTTTATATCGATTTCGACCGAAATCATCTCATCTTTCCAATGGCATGCTTGGTTTTCCAGGTTACTGCCTTGTTCATCATTTTCCTTCCGGAGCACGCATATGCATCGCATATCATATCTTGCATATCATACATGTTTTGCATCATGTTGCTTGTGCATTTCTCGTGATTGATTGTGGTTCCGTTGCTTGTGTTCTTGTATTGAGTAGAGCCGGGAGACGAGTTCGTGAACGAGGAACCTGTTGAGTACGCTTACGAGGATCAAGCTTTCGACAACTCTGAGAACCTTGCAGGCAAGATGACCACCCCTCGAAATCACTTCTATCTTTGCTTTGCTAGTTTGTTCGTTCTTTTGCCATGCTGCGCTACCTATCACTTGCTATATCATGCCTCCCATATTGCCATGTCAGCCTCTAACCATCCTTTCCTAGCAAACCGTTGTTTGGCTAAGTTACCGCTTTTCCTCAGCCCTCCTTATAGCGTTGCTAGTTGCAGGTGAAGTTGACGTTTGTTCCATGTCGGAACATGGATATGTTGGGATATCACAATATCTCTTATTTAATTAATGCATCTATATATATTTGGTAAAGGGTGGAAGTCTCGGCCTTATGCCTGGTGTTTTGTTCCACTCTTGCCGCCCTAGTTTCTGTCATACCGGTATTATGTTCCTTGACTTTGCGTTCCTTACGCGGTCGGGTGATTTATGGGACCCCCTTGACAGTTCGCCTTCAATAAAACTCCTCCAGCAAGGCCCAACCTTGGTTTTACCATTTGCCACCTAAGCCTTTTTCCCCCGGGTTTTCACGAGCCCGAGGGTCATCTTTTTTTTAAACCCCCGGACCAGTGCTCCTTCGAGTGCTGGCCCAAACCGAGCGATGTCCGGCGCCCCCTGGGCAACGAGGGTCTATGCCAACCCGACGTCTGGCTCATCCGTTGTGCCCTGAGAACAAGATATGTGCAGCTCCTATCGGGATTTGTCGGCACATTCGGGGGCTTTACTGGTCTTGTTTTACCATTGTCGAAATGTCTTGTAAACCGGGATTCCGAGACTGATCGGGTCTTTCCGGGAGAAGGTTTATCCTTCGTTGACCGTGAGAGCTTATGATGGGCTAAGTTGGGGCACCCCTGCAGGGTAGTATCTTTCGAAAGCCGTGCCCACGGTTATGAGGCAGATGGGAATTTGTTAATGTCCGGTTGTAGAGAACTTGTCACTTGACCCAATTAAAATACATCAACTGTGTGTGTAGCCGTGATGGTCTCTTCTCGGCGGAGTCCGGGAAGTGAACACGGTTTGAGTTATGAATGACGTAAGTAGGAGTTCAGGATCACTTCTAGGTCATTGCTAGTTGACGACCGTTCCGTTGCTTCTCTTCTCGCTCTCTTTTGCGTATGTTAGCCACCATATATGCTTATTGCCGCTGCAGCTCCACCTCATTATACCACCTTTTCCTATAAGCTTAAATAGTTTTGATCTCGCGGGCGTGAGATTGCTGAGTCCTCGTGACTCACAGATTCTACCAAAACAGTTGCAGGTGCCGACGATGCCAGTGCAGATGATGGGGTCGATCTCAAGTGGGAGTTCGATGAGGAACGTGGTCGCTACTATGTGTCTTTTCCTGATGTTCAGTAGTGGAGCCCAGTTGGGACGATCGGGGATCTAGCATTTGGGGTTATCTTTTTTTCATTTGGATCTTGACCGTAGTCGGTCTATGTGTGTTTTTTTGAATGATGTATGAATTATATTTATGTATTGTGTGAAGTGGCGATT
Organism: Triticum aestivum; assembly: GCF_018294505.1. Taxonomy (NCBI): domain Eukaryota; kingdom Viridiplantae; phylum Streptophyta; class Magnoliopsida; order Poales; family Poaceae; genus Triticum; species Triticum aestivum. The sequence goes on from NC_057805.1 coordinate 243,513,934, forward strand.
GTAAGCCAACTCTTTATCCCTTTCTTGTTCATTACATGGGATTGTGTGAAGATGACCCTTCTTGCGACAAAACCACAATGCGGTTATGCCTCTAAGTCGTGCCTCGACACGTGGGAGATATAGCCGCATCGTGGGCGTTACAACAAGCTTTGCCGGCAAGGCATGTAACCCTCTGTACAAAGCCAGGCGCACACCCTGAGCATAAATAAACGAAGCGCTGGCGCCCTAAGTTATAGCATGCATGCTAGGTTGAGTCTCTCCCTTGGTTAGGGTTGATAGTGCTTAGCGGCGACTAACCCCTAGCCTAGAGGTCGAGTCTGCGTCTTTCTGTCTCCTTTGGCTCACAGGACACGTGGACACTTCTCCTGAGTCGCTTGGGAGAAAGAGGACGGATCGGTGCTCCGACCTCGGCAAGCCAGGATTGCCGGGGGCTGAAGACGCAAGGATCCAACCGCGGCAAGCCAAGGTTGCCGGGGGCTGCGGATTCAGATAAGTCTTTCATTCCCCTGTTATGCATTTCCGTACTGGACTGGGACATGTGAAACCTCGTTTATTTTCTTAAAACCACCGTGCTCCCCTTTTCCCGTGCCCAAGAGCTATCCCCTGGGTCGGAACTTGGTCGTAGTCACGGTGGCAAGAGAAACGGACGAGGGGCCTAACTCCACATCGCCCCTGCCTCCGCTGAGAGCATGAGAATGGTCGGCTGAAGTGGGGGAACGACAAGGCCTGCTACCAGGCGATAATGTTTATCTTAAAAATAACAAGGATTCGTCCTTGGCATGGGCCTCGCTCGCGCACAAAAAAAACCCGGCAAGCACCCTTTTCATTAAAAACGTCCCATACAGGTACAAGTTGTACGGAAAGGAAAACATGAGCAAGGGGATTACAAGTTTCAAATCTAACAAGTGCCCACAGGCTTACAAACTAAAAAAAGATAAGGTACCCATAATTCCTTTCTTGTCCCTCTCCTCAGGAAATGGAACAAGATGACGGAAGGGCAAAAAGAGCGCCTAGGCGAGGCACGAGCAGCAGAAGGCACCAGGAGAACATCCCGGTGGCCATCCGAGGGAGAGGCTGGTGGTGATGATGACGGGAGAAGAGCTGGAAGACGAGGCGGCAGGACCGGCAATACGCGACGAAGGTGTCGGTGCCCGTGTACTCTGACTTGACGGCCCACCACCCACCTTCTTCGCCTTCTCCGGGCCTCCTACTCCAGCCGCCCAAGGAGGCAACCCCGAGAAGTTCAGAGGGCCCTGTGCAGATGCTGCTGCTGCCGACACTGCCTCGGGACGGCGGGCCCAACACCTAGTCAGACCCGTCATTCTCCCGCCTACTACCCTCATCGTCGCTGTCGTTGTCATCCTCGTCACTCTCGCTCGAGGAGTAATCTTCATCGTCGGAGAAGCTCTCCACGCAGCACTTTAGGCGAGTGCCAAACTCTCCGAAGACCTTGACGAAGAGCAGGCCACCCTCCATTCACTTGAACTAGGGGACGAGCCCCACCGTCATGCTATGGATGCGGGCGAATGTCTTCCATCCGCGATGGAGATACATGACGTGGGGAGTAGGGAAGTCGACGTTGACCCGCGTGCCGCCGATCCCGCAACCCCTCATGTGCAACTTGGGGACTGGGGCGGGTCCAGCTCCATCTCCTGAGCGAAAGGGGTGGGAAGACGGAGACGACGGCGTGGTTGCCGGCGCAGCCTGATGAAGAACTCGCGGGGCCAGTCCCCGATGTGGCCCTCCACCGCGGGGGGCACCACTGGCAGAGGCATGGCCGCCACGCCACCTCGTCCCCCGACCGCCGCGGCGACCTCGGCCACGACCCCTCCCCTTCCTCTTGCGGCTGGCTCCGCCGCCGCAGGCTCGTGGGGAGGAGGGATGCGCTGACGAGCAGCGACCCTCGCCACCACCGACGAAGGCCCATCACCTCCTCTCGCCATGGCAGGTGGAAGAAAGAAGCAAAGATGAAGGAGGATGGGTGCTGGAAGAAGGCGGGACGACGCCCTCCCCCCCTCCTTATAAAGGGGCAAGGTCGAGGCTCGGCCGCCCCACCCAGCCAATCAAGCCGTCAGAGGCACAGGGAATCAGGACCGACCCGCCGCCCCAATCAGTGACGGACTGGTTTCCTGCCTCCACCGCCCGCCACTTGCATGAAGGGCGCATGGCGAATGTGCAGGGTCGAAAGGACGGGTGAGGCGACCGTTCCCCGCCCCGTGATCGGGGGGGAGTGGCCGCCTTGAAGACCGCGACCCAAGTCCGTGCAGTAAATGAGCCGCGGCTCGACGCCTCCCTCTTTTATGGGGAAGGCGCGAGCCACCTCTTTACCATGATGTGACGCATGCATGCGGAAACTGCCCCACGCATGACCCCCACGTCATGTACGACCGTCCACGTCGCGCGCAGGGCGTGGGGAAGCACAGCAGACAAAAAATTCTGCGGTAAAATCCGCCCCGCCTTCCCGTGCACCGTTTTGGGCCTGGCCCAACAACGTGTCGCGCTTATGTGTGGCCCAGGCCCGGGGGCTCCTGTCGGTGTACAAAAGTTGGGCCTCTCCTTTCGACCCCTTTACTTGTGCACGGGCAGTCAGAGCCACGCGTCGCGGCCACACGTAGCAGGGCAAAGGAGGGGAGCCGGAGAGAAGCCGAAGCCAAACACAAGATAATCAAGGCAACGCCAAGACCAGAAACACAAGACAACAAAGGGGCGGGGTGGAGTCCCCCGACAAGGCCCTTGCCGGAGTAGGCCTTCGCGGCCCCGGAAAGAACCTTGCCGGGGCAACTTGCCCAAACACCAACAGAGCGAGCCACCCTTGAGCCCACGGGTTCTAACCCAACTAACTACGGTTGGACTAGGGCTCGGGAGGCACCTCTGTGATGGCATGCAGATCTTTGTCAAGATCGTGGACACATGAGATCAGATGAGGAGCAGAAGATGGCGACCCTCGGCGAAATCCTTGCCGAGGAAGGCCACAAGACCCCCAGCAACATCCTTGCCGGGGACGACTGAGCGCCATGGCAAGACCCTTGCTGGGCCACCGGCAAGGCCCTTGCTGAGGACATCAGCGGGGCTACTACCAGGCCCGCGCCAGCCAAGTTTTCCACCGCCTTTCACATGCAGCTGCCAGCCCAACCAGCTGGGCTGGCACCTACGTGGCAACCTAATGCTTCCAGGCCAGATCGGCAGGCGCCCGCGTGGCGGCATGTAGATCTTCGTGAAGACCCTACCACCGCGCCACCTTTGCTGCCTGCCTGCCTACATGGCACCGCACGCATCGCTGGCCAGGGCGCGTGTCGAAGCGAGGAGGAGCGGCGACGGACGGGACGGGCCTCGCTCCCGTCCCTGATAAAGCCAGGGGACACCTCAGCGGCGCATTAAATGCGTCTTGTCCTGTAATACGGGCGATAAGCTCGTACTGTAGGCCTTTCCACCTCCTGTGTGCCACTGTGGCAGCCTCTTTCGACTATAAAAGGAGGCCCATGGCGTACTGGAGAGGGATTCGGCTCTTTGGAACTACACAGCCACCATAGCTAGTTGGAGAACTCAAGAACACTCAATACATCCACCAAAGCAGGACTAGGGTTTTACGCATCCTCGCGGCCCAAACCTGGGTAATCCATCCTCATGCTGACTATTATCCCTGCTCTTCTCACAACCCTGCGCCCCGGCAACTGTAGTAGCTATTCCCGTGATCCCATAGGTGTCGTTTCCCACCGACAAAGTCCCCACGACCCACGGCGCGTCCAACCCGCAACTGCAACGTTCCATCCATCTAGCTCCAGCGAGGCCCCTCCTGCCGTGCCTCGATCTCCTCCAAGACTGGCAAGTTCCGCCGTCTGTCGTGGCCGTCGTCGGCGTCGTCCTCATGCTGTCCTAGCCCAGTAGCCGTTTGCCTCCTCGCCGCCCGGATCCGGCCGTCTCGGCATCGTCTGCGCCCCTTCCTCGCCATGGACGTGCCTCCCTGCTGCCGGAGCCCAACGAACACTCCTGCAAGGTGTCACCATTGCTGCTTTACTTCATGTCGAACAGAAGAGGATGCTTGCGCCCCTGCCTCACCTCGGTTCTCGTCGGGTCGCCGTCTCACCGCCGGAGCAGCGCCCCCTCCTCTGCTTCGGGTCCCGGCGTCCCCAGTTCACCACCAGCGTCACCCCGCAGCCCTGCTTCGTGCCCAAGCCGCCGTCCGCTCGTTCGTGTGCTTCATCGCCACCATGGGTCACCAGCGCCTCCAACCTTCCGGTCGCATCGCCCTTCGCCGGAGTCCCAAGCAACGCCAGGCCGCCGCTGCGTCCCCTGCTTCTCGTCACGTCCAAGCCCCAGCGGTGCCGTGGCCTCGCCTCTACTTCAAGCAGGCGAAGGAGGCGCGCCAGCCTCGATCCGCTGCCTCCTCTGCTTCGTGGTCTCGTTGACCGCATCGGCCAGATGCGTGCAACCCAGCAGCCGGCCTGCCCGGCCTCCTCCACCGACTGGGCCTGGCCCATGGGAGAGCGGCCCCCCAGCTCTGTTTTGTTTCAGCCCACCATGTGTTTTTTTCCTACCTGCGATTTCATCAATTTTCCAGAGAGTGCAGTTTTACAGAAAAACCCCTCATGTTCATGCATGTAATAACTAATTAACCATGCATCGGTTTAGAATGATTTAAATATGTAAAATGCTTAGAATTTCATCTAGTTTCATATTTTCCAACTCTCATCCATGTTAAAAATGTTGAAACTTGATGTTTGCTTTAATTTGCATAGATGCTATGCTAAAATGGTCTATTTCATGACTAAATAACCGTAACTCCATTTTAAATAAACTTTATATTTAAATGGGGTGGAAAATGCATGGATTAACATGGTGCATTTTATTTTGCTGTTTAACAATATTAAAATATGGTTTAGGGCAGACCAGTAGCTAATTCAAAATATGCACATGCGGATTTTCCGGAGTTGTTGTTTGTTGTTCCGGCCTCATTTAAACTTGCCTTGATAGGTAGTTTTGTTATGCTTCACCTCTTGCCATGTTAAGCAACATTTAATCTTGTCTTGTTCATAAACAAGAGTGAACTAAATTATTCAACGTGGCGGTTCGTCAATATGCAACTCGTTGCATATTGAGCTCCACTTAACTTGTAGTTTTGTTTGTGCATTTTTCCATGCCATACCTCATTAAACCGGACATGCATCATACTTGATTTTGCATCATGCCATGTTTATGTCATGGTTTTTTACCATGATGTTTTCTTCTTTCCGGTTGCGCTTCTCCTTGATAGTTCCAGTTACGTTGCGATTGTGAGGATTCATTCGACTACGTTGGTTCTTCTACTTCGTAGATTCGATCTTCTATCTAGCGGGAATTTAGGCAAGATGACCATTACCCTCGATATCACTTCTATCTTTGCTTGCTAGTTCTTCGTTCTATGTCAAGCCTCTAACCATCCTTTCCTAGCAAACTGTTGTTTGGCTAAGTTACCACTTTTGCTCAGCCCTTCTTATAGTGTTGCTAGTTGCAGGTGAAGATGAAGTTGGTTCCATGTTGGAACATGGATATTTTGGGATATCCCAATATATCTTATTTAATTAATGCATCTATATACTTGGTAACGGATGGAAGGCTCGGCCTTATGCCTGGTGTTTTGTTCCACTCTTGCCGCCCTAGTTTCCGTCATACCGGTGTTATGTTCCTTGATTTTGCGTTCCTTACGCGGTTGGGGTTATGGGACCCCCCTTGACAGTTCGCTTTGAATAAAACTCCTCCAGCAAGGCCCAACCTTGGTTTTACATTTGCCTCACCAAACCTTTTTCCCTTGGGTTTTCGGAGCCCGAGGGTCATCTTTATTTACCCCCTGGGCTAGTGCTCCTCTGAGTGTTGGTCCAAACTAGAGCACCGTGCGGGACTGTCCCTTGGCAAATTGGGTTATGTTGGTACCTGTATGCTTAGCTTATCCGGTGTGCCCTGAGAACGAGATATGTGCAGCTCCTATCGGGATTTGTCGGCACAGTCGGGCAGTCTTGCTGGTCTTGTTTTACCATTGTCGAAATGTCTTGTAACCGGGATTCCAATTCTGATCGGGTTGTTCCGGGAGAAGGAATATCCTTCATTGATCGTGAGAGCTTGTGATGGGCTAAGTTGGGACACCCCTACAGGGTATGAACTTTCGAAAGTCGTGCCCGCAGTTATGTGGCAGATGTGAATTTGTTAATGTCCGGTTGTAGAGAACTTGACACTTGACTTAATTAAAATGCATCAACCGCGTGTTTAGCCTGATGGTCTCTTTTCGGCGGAGTCCGAGAAGTGAACACAGTTTTGGGTTATGTATGAACGTAAGTAGTTTCAGGATCACTTCTTGATCACTTCTAGCTTCTCGACCGTTGCGTTGCTTTTCTTCTCGCTCTGATTTGCGTATGTTAGCCACCATATTCGCTTAGTGCTTGCTGCAGCTCCACCTAATTACCCCATCCTTCCTATAAGCTTAAATAGTCTTGATCTCGCGGGTTTTGAGATTGTTGAGTCCTCGTGACTCACAGATTCTACCAAACCAGTTGCAGGTGCCGATGATACAAGTGCATGTGACGCAACCGAGATCAAGTGGGATTTCGATGAGTACCTTTGATCGTTACTATGTTTCGTTTCCTGATGATCAGTAGTGAAGCCCAGTTGGGACGATCGGGGATCTAGCATTTGGGGTTGTCTTGTTTTATTTTGGTTCCGTAGTCGGACCATGATTGTACTCTGGATGATGTATGCTTAACTGGTTATTTGTGTGAAGTGGCGATTGTAAGCCAACTCTTTATCCCATTCTTGTTCATTACATGGGATTGTGTGAAGATGACCCTTGTTGTGACAAAACCACCATGCGGTTATGCCTCCAAGTCGTGCCTCGACACGTGGGAGATATAGCCGCATCGTGGGTGTTATAGTACCCCATGCCTCATAAGCTCTTGCTCGTGCTTTTGGTGGCCTCGCGTAAGCTATGGCACTACTTTCAAGGTCACCCAATGAAGGTCGTCTCGGCCTACCCACTTGACAGGGTACTCAGGAGCCCCAAAGCTGCTGGAAGAGTCGCCGAGTGAAATATCGAGCTGCAGGCATTCCAGCTGGAGTTCAGCAGAACCAGGGTCATCAAGGGAGCAGCGCTCGCCGACTTCGTGGCAGAATGGACGGACACCCCGGAGCTTGAGGCAGGCGAGGATCGATCCCTCTCACCAGAAAGTGAAGCGCCAGACGGCTGGGTTATGTATTTCGATGGCGCATTCGCGCGCCAGGGTGTTGCGGCTGGAGCAGTGCTCATCTCACCCACTCAGGACAAGCTCTACTACGCCGTGCAGCTTTGCTTCTAGCAGGGCGAGAAGGTCTCCAACAACATAGCGGAGTACGAAGGCCTCATAGCTGGCCTCAAGGCTGCGGTGTCCTTGGGGGTGAAGCACCTCACCATCAGGGGTGACTCGCAGCTTCTCATCAACTTCTCCAACAAGGTGTATGAGCCGAGGGACGAGCACATGGAGGCATACCTCATGGAGGTACGCAAAATGGAAAAGCAGTTCCTGGACTTGGAATTGCAGCATGTGCCCCGTGGTACCAACAAGGAGGCTGACGACATCACCAAAAGAGCGTCCAAGCGACTACCCCATGAGCCTGGCGTCTTCGAGGAGCGGCTCTTCAAGCCATCAGCAACACCTCCGCTTTCGAGGCCGGTGCCGCCTCGGGAGGAGATCCCCCAACCACCTACTTCGGGAGCCATGGCCTGCGGCCCGACCTCGGGAGCGTGCCTCCTCTTGGCGCTTGAGCCTCAGGAGGGGTGCTGGACCAAGGAGTTGAAGGAATACCTGACGCAAGGGACGCTTCCGAAAAAAGAGGAGGATGCGGAGCGCGTGGCCCGACAGGCCACGGCGTACTGCATCCAGGACGGTGAGTTATACAGGAAGTGGCCGAATGAAGTTTCCCTACGTTGTATCTCCAGGGAACATGGGAAGGAGCTACTAGCTGACATACATGATGGAGACTGCGGGCACCACTCTTCGTCACGAACTCTCGTCGGCAAGGCGCTTCGCAGCGGGTTTTACTCGCCTACGACGCTCAACAACACGACTGAGCTGGTGAAGTCCGGCGAGTCCTGTCAATTCCATGCCAAGCAGATCCATCAGCCAGCTCAAGGCCTCCAGACCATCCCGCTCTCATGGGCATTCGCAGTCTGGGGGCTGGATATCTTGGGCCCGTTCCCTCGAGTGCCTGGGGGCTACCGCTACCTCTACGTCGCCATTGACAACTTCACCAAGTGGGCGGAGGTAGAAGCCGTTCGCACCATCCCGGTCGGATCCGCGGTCAAGTTCATCAAGGGTGTCGTGAGCTGGTTTGGGGTCCCCAACCGCATCATCACCGATAACGGATCACAGTTCACTAGCAATCTCTTCAGGACATATTGTGCTAACCTTGGAATGCAGATCTGCTATGCTTCGGTGGCACACCCTAGGAGCAATGGTCAGGCTGAACGCGCCAACGCGAAGGTCCTGAGAGGCCTAAGGACCTGGACCTTCAAGAAGAAGCTCGAGGCCTGCGGCAGGGGCTGGCACGATGAGCTCCAGTCTGTGTTGTGGTCCATCCGCACCACCACCACCAAGCCAACAGGCGAGACCCCGTCTTCCTCGTTTATGGAGCAGAAGCGGTTCTCCCTCACGAGGTCAAGCATCGCTCCGCGCGGGTCCTGGCGTTCCACGAGGCGCAACAGGACGCCATGCGGGGGATGGACCTCATGCTGGGGGAGGAACGCTGCCATGAAGCCACGCTCCGGGCGGCAAGATACCAGCAGGTGCTGCGGCGGTATCACAGTCGCAGCGTCCGCTCCAGGACGCTCGAGGTGGGCGACCTCGTCCTAAGGTGGGTGCTCTCCAGGGAAGGGCTGCACAAGCTCTCGCCCATGTGGGAGGGCCCGTTCAGGGTCGCCCAAGTCTCCAGGCCTGGCGCCGTGTGCCTGGAGATGCAGGACGGTGTCCCTATCCAAAACGCGTGGAACATCCAGCACGTGCGGAAGTTCTACCCATGAAGAAAGGCCCGGCGCCTGTGAAGCAAGGCCCAGTGCCTGGGAAGGTCTCCGCTCGTGACACTCTCACGTAATAATGAGTGGGGCAGTACACGCCCCGGAGTCTCAGGAGTGCCGCCCTCGGGCCTCAGGGGCTCCCTCCCACGTCCTAGTGGCAGCACTTAGCTCCGCGCTGGTGAGAAGACAAGAAGACTAGACTAGATGCCAGACGCGGCTTTTCATTTGCTTTCCATAGTTGGCTTGCCCCTCTTTAATGAAAATTTTCTTTCTGGTGTTCCTTGCCGACTTGGTTCCGTCGCCTTTTGCCTCCGTTTCTGTCTTCGGTTCCCTGTTTTGACCCGTACTCTCTCTCGCATGCCTCGCGAGGGGGCTGGACATTTACCCTCATGAGCGTTTTCCCTGTTTTTTCAAGAGGCACCATTGTTCGAGCTCGCAAGCTAGCGCAGCTCTCTCAATCCGTGCCCCTCGGGTACCGCGATTCAAAGCGCTGGGTCGTGGCCAGTGGCGCCTGCGACCAGGGCTCCGGAGAATAAGAGTTTTCTAACGAATTTTTGCAGTTCCTACACGCCTCCCAGGCCAAGGAAGCCTCGCCAAGTACTGGGAAATGCGCGCCTCACGAGGCAAAAACTACTTCGATCATGCCAAATTAAGTTATTTCTATGCGCCTACATGAAACGCTGATGCTGCAATGCGACACATGAACAATAAACATAGCATAGCAACTTGGAAACCATGGTTCGTTGCACGCTCATACTTGTCTCTCTCTTAATGCAGGAAGAAAAGGAAGAACGAAACAAAAGTGGCGCGTGCCCCTGCAGCAGCTCACGAGGACGGACCCATGGCGCTCTGCTGAGCTCAGCCGGACCCCTCCTCGTGCTTCACTGGGGCGCGGCGATGAGACGACCCGCTGCCACCCTCGAAGCAGGCACGGCGGCGTAGCTGCTGGTCGCAGCCGCCGCTGCTCGAGCTGTCGCCGGAGGGAGAATCACCGTAGCTGGGCGAGCAGCGGCCAGCGCCGTAGGCAAGACCATCCTCACCCTCGTCACGACCATCGCCAAGGCCAAGCACCTCGCCGCCGTCGTTATCCTCGGGGCAGCATCCAACGCGGCGGCCGTCTGCTCCGAACACCCTCACCTAGAGGGTCACGTTTTTCTTGACTGCGAACTGTAGGGGAAACCCCCACAGCATATCAAAACTTTATTGATAAAAAGAGAGTCAGTACAAGTACAATGGGGGATTACAAGAGGTAATCAAAGTAAGCTAGGGGAAGAAGGAGAATTAACAAGTTAAGAGATACAGACTATTGGTCTCAAGGTGGCAGAAATGAAATCCAGCGGAGGAGATCATCTTTGTAGGCAGCTTTCACTCTATATTGCATTAAGCTGATGTCATGGATGAATGCACTTCTCCATTTATTGAATCTAGCTCTCTCATGCCTGAAGACCTTAGCGTTCCTGATGATCCAGATATTCCAGCAAGCAATGAACACCACTTTAGTGAAGAAGGGCTTCCTAAAACTCCTGCTAGCATTAATAACCAAATGAACCATGGAGTCACCAGATGACCAATCAATTTGCAGATAGTTCCAAACTCTGACACTAAAGTTGCAACTAAAGAACAGATGATCCCTTGTTTCCCTAGTCTGCAAAGGACAAAGGACACAGTTTACTCCATCCTCCAAATGCCAATGCCTCCTATCCACCATGTCCTTGGTGTTCAACCTGTCCATAATAAGCATCCAAGCAAAAACTTTAATTTTCATTGTACAAGAGGACTTCTAGATCCAAGCTGTCAAAGGGTTGAAGGAGTCTGATGCAAAAGTATGTGAGTAAAACAACTTTGGTGAGTATCCCTTGGCAGTGCCCTTCCAAAACCAAATATCCTTGGACCCAGGTGTTCTATTGAGGCCACCCAACATGGACTGGAGAATAGTCAGATCATCAAAAGCCTGGCTGGACAAAGGAAGGTGGAAGTGTTGGAACATATCCTGAGAGTCCAAGAACTCATGAATAGTGATCCAGGGGTCCTTAACATAGGAATAGAGCCTGGGAAATCTGAGTTGAAGGCTAGACACCTGACCATCAAGCTGCAAGTTATCTGACCACATGAGGGCAGTGTCCCCTCCATTAATCTCAACCCAAGCACACTCCCTAAAATGGTGCATGACCTTGCAAATATCCTTCCACCAGAAAGAGCCACAATCAGAAGTTCCTTGGGGGACCCTATTATGATAGTAGGTATCCCAAATTAAAGACACCCAAGGGAGATCCTTTTTATTAAGAAAGTTATTCGCATGTTTGATCAGAAGTGCAACATTCTGAGAACCAAGGTTAAGAATACCAAGGCCTCCCCTGTTTTTTGGCCTGCAAATAAGGTCCCACGCAGCTAGGGAGGGGGCAGGCTGACCCCTAGTCCTCCTCCAGAGGTATTGTCTCTGGATTCTCTCCAATTGTTTAAGAATTCCAACTGGGACAGCCAAACTGCAAAGGAAGAAAATGGGCATAGAGGACAGAGCAGAGTTAAGAAACTGCAGCCTTTCCCCCTGATTTAAAAAAGATGAACTAGCTGTCATTCTCCTCTCCATGCAATCAACCAATGGCATAAAATCCACCATTTTAGGCCTTGTAGTTCCTACTGGTAACCCAAGGTAGGTAAATGGAATTTTCCCAATCTGGCATCCAAATGGAGAAGCTAATTCAGTCATGACAGCAGTGTCCACATTGATGGGAATAATAAAGGATTTGTGATAGTTCACATCCAGACCAGTGGACACAGAGAAGACCCTGAGCATATCCTTCCGAGCTATAAGATGGTCCTTGTCCGCAGGCAAGATAATAAGGGTGTCATCAGCATACTGACTCACAGGGTAATCCTGATCATGACAAGGTATAGGTAATTGAAGAATGCCCCTTCTGAACATGTCATTGATTAAAGTCTGCAGGAGATCAGTAGCTAAGACAAAAAGGAGGGGAGAGACTGGATCACCATGTCTGACACCCTTTTTACATCTGAACTTCCTACCAGGAACTCCATTAAGCAGAACAGATGAGGTACCTGTGGATAAAAGTTGCTTCATCCAAAGAATCCACTTCTCATTAAAGCCCTTATATCTCAATATTTGCACAATGGCCTCATGCTCAAGGGAGTCAAAAGCCTTTTCAAAATCCAACTTTAGAATCACAATAGGTCTCTTGGACTGGTGGCACTGGTGCAAATACTCAAAGGTCCACCCAATACAATCTTGAATTGTTCTGCTTTTTATGAAACCATACTGGTTCTTGTGGACACACTGCATAATCACCTCTTGAAACCTATTGGCTGCCATCTTAGACAAGAACTTAAGACCCATTCCTGTTAAAGAGATAGGTCTGAAGTCACCCACCTCTTCAGGGGAGGGCTTCTTAGGCACCAGAGTTATGTATGAGTCATTGATATTTTCCAGATGAGCAGTACCCTCAAAGAAAGCCTGGGCCAGTTCATAAAAATCCTGGGAAATTATGTGCCAGCACCTAATTATGTAGAGGGTCACATTGCCGTCGTACTTGAAGTGGAGGGTGCATAACTTTCCTAGGCCGCGCGCGGGCAAACGTCTGCCAGCCGCGAGCCAGGGCCGCGTTGCATGTGACAGAGACCTCGACCGTGACCCATGAAGCTTGCTGCAGCAGCCGTCCGCCTGCAGCTAGAGCCCGCCTGGACCCGTGGCCGACAGCTCGCCGGCGAAGAAGCGTGGGAGCTGAAGCCAGGTGCCGGCCGGGTTCTCCGACCACACGACGAACTCCGGTAGCACCTCTGCTAAGTGGAAGGACGGTCGGAGAGGACGCGCCACCATGGCACGCCTCCCTTCATTGACGGGACTGCCACGACCTGGGCGGCTCCCACCATGCGAAGAGGTGCCCGCCGCGGCTGTGAGGGGCCACGGTGGGGGACGCGGTGTGCTTACGGGGACGGCCGCGCCTCCTCTTGGGTGGCGGAGAGCCGGGCCCCTCATGGCGGGCCTTCCCCTTCTCTGCGGCCGAGAACCTCTTCGTCGGCGCCATGGGTGTCGCTACTAGCAATGAAGCAGGGAAGAAGAAGCGAGAGGAGCAGGAAGAGATCAGCCTCCGCCCCCTCCTCATTTATAGTAGGAGAAGGCCAACCAGCGTTCCCCACGATCACAGGTAATGATGATTTTTCTCTGCATGCAGCAAGGACTCCTCAAGTCGGGCAGTTGTCGAGGCAGCGTTGGGAAGCGGAGACGCCCACGTCCAATCAATAGCCAGGCGTCAAGCGGGGCCGCAAGCTGTTGGGGCCCGTGGCGCTCCGCACTTGCCCTTTGGCTGCGCCTCGAAGCCAAGTCCAAGCGCGCCTTAGGCCCGGGGGCTACTGTCGGCGTCCTGGGAACGGGGGTCCCCAGACTTGCGTGCCTGCGGCCCACGGCGTGGCTCCACCAGCGGCCCCGTACGGACCATATTCACTAGCAAACACTCAGGACCCTCGCGAGGGGCCAAGCCTCGCGAGGCGGACGACGCAAGACCTCCTCGGGGGCGGCCTCACCAGGCTGGCTCGCGAGGGGCGGAGGGATCAAGGCAAGGGGTACCTCGCGAGGTTCTTGTGACGCAAGCCATGACGACCGTGGCCAGGCGGGTGCGAGCGTGCAGTGTCCTTGTTTCCTCTTTGGTGTTAAAGAGGCAAGCGCAGGCGAGGAGTCCCGAGGCATCAGGCAAAGGTTTCCATATCGGTGCAACGAGACCCAGACCAGCAGGACGGCAGGACGGAGGTCACCGTGGAGCCCAAGAGGGCGTCACCACTAGAGCCTTTGGCAGGCGAAGACCACCTTTAGTCACGATAACTTGTACTAGTTGTCTCCCTTCGAATTTGGCCGTTGTTGGATCCCCTCCCGCACAATATTTGGGGAGAGGACCAGGGCCTCTATAAATAGGACTAGCCACCATCGTAGCTAAGGACAGATCATTCAGATCACCCTCAACCACACAAGCCACCAAACACAAGAACACCTCTCCTCGGGAGGTTGTTCTTCCCTTGTAATTGTTCATCCTCAGCCCAAGAGGCAATCCACCACACTACACTGGAGTAGGGTATTACACCATATCGGTGGCCCGAACCAGTATAAACTCTTGTGCCTCTTGTTCTTTGGGTTCGACGAGCTAGGCCTTGCGATCGTTGCGAGAGCGATCTAGGACGAGAGAGATTTTCGTCCGCACCCCAGTGTTCGAACCTCAAGGGTTTGCCGGAACCCAAAATCCGACACTATATACGGTATTACCCTGCCGTCCTAAGTAAATTTGCATGTGCCACCTCTAAAAACTTCTAAAAAATTATCCGTTTTGTGTGCATGGATCGTTCATGGAACGATAGGAGGTGGTCTGTATCTTCCATGCTAAGCGGATTATTCTCAGGTCGAGTGTTTATTCACTCGCCATCGCACAAGAAAAGGGTGGTAATAGGGATGCCCAGTCCCAAACTGCAAACATGAAAAAGAGTTCATATCTGAAATAATCAAACAATAACTCCCAATGTGTCGGCATTCTGGGAACGGGGGTCCCCAGACTTACCTGCCTGCGGCCCATGGCGTGGCTCTGCAAGCGGGCCAGTATGGCCCATCTTCACCAACAAGCATTCAAGACCCTCGCGAGGGGCCAAGCCTCGCGAGGCGGACGACGCAAGACCTCCTCATGAGTGGCCTCACCAGGTTGGCTCGCGAGGGGTGGAGAGATCAAAGCAAGGCAAACCTCGCGAGGTTCTCACGGCGAGAGCCATGACGACCGAGACCAGGCGGGCGCCAGCGTGCACAGAGTCCTTGTTTCCTCTTTGGTGCTAAGGAGGCAGGCGCAGGCACGGAGTACTGAGGCGTCAAGCAAAGGTTTCCATATCAGTGCAACGAGACCAAGACCAGTAGGACGGCAAGACGGAGGTCACCATGGAGCCCGAGGCGGCGTCATCACCAGAGCCTTTTGCAGGCGAAGACTACTTTTGTCAGGATAAGCTGTACTAGCTGTCCCCTTTCAAATTGGCCGTTGTTGGCTCCCTTCCCACTAAATATTTGGGAAGAGGACCAGGGCCTCTATAAATAGGACTAGCCACCACAGTAGGAGGCAACGAAGCCTCATGCATCTCATCTTGAGTAATCCTCATCCTCACGCACACACCAAGCACAAGAACACCTCAACCTCAGGAGGCTGCTCTTCCCCTTGTAACTGTTCATCCTTAGCCCAAGAGGCAATCCACCACCACCACACTGGAGTAGGGTATTACACCACAACGGTGGCCCGAACCAGTATAAATCTTGTGTTCTTTGTGTTGCGAGTTCGTCGAGTTAGCCCTTGAGATCTTTGCAAAGATAGGACGTGGATCGGTAGGGGGAGATCTTCGTGCGCACCCCAGAGTTCGAACCTTAAGGGTTTTGCCGGAACCCGAGATCTGACATTTGGCGCGCCAGGTAGGGGTGCGCCGGAGCCTCGTCCCCATCTGCTAATCCATCGACGCTCCGCGGTTCCGATGTCCGGCGACTCGAGGGCACACGCCAACCGCTGGGCAGCCTGGCCCGCCCGGACGGCGCCGCCTGCCCTGGAAGACCTCAACCCCGCGCTCCAGGCGGCACGGGCGCCACCTAACGCTGCTGGTCGCGGGCGGCGCGGCCAGGCGCCGTCCACCCTTACTCCACGACAAGCGCAAGCCGCTACAAGGGCCGCAAGCCACGCTGCGGCAACGGCGCCACACACCAGGCGGGAGCAGGCGAACATGCGGGCGGCACTCACAGTGGCACGGGAGCTGCGGCGGTGCTGACTGATGGAGAGCGGACGGGATGCGCTGCTGGAACGCGTCGCCGAGCTACTGGACGCAGCAGCCACGGGAGCGCCGCCCTTCTGCTATCAGCTCACGCCTCAGGTGGCGGCTGGATCCCACGGTGGGCCTCGCCGTGCCCGCGCGCTCCCGGGCGTGCCTGGGGGCCTCGTCGACATCAACACGATCCATAGTGGAGGGCGCCCTGTCGTGCCCGCACCACCCCAAATGGGTGCGGGCACGAGCGTTGCCGCATACGGCCCCATCGGAGCACTGCCCTACCATCCTCAGGACGGCGTGACAGGCCGGGCGACATGGAGCGTGGGGCACTTCGGCATGGTCTTCGGGGCAGCGGCCTCGAAGGCCTACGTGCCCCGCATGATGGACCAGGAGTACACGCCGGAGGACGACCCCGGCTCGTTCCTCGGACCAGGTTGGGAGGAGGAGGCATTAGGAGTTGAAGCCTTCCAGGAGCCGCCAGAGAGCCCCACCAACCGCACCGTCAACAGATACAGGGTACCACTAATTCCTCAGGGGCAAGCTTACGCTAACCATGAGTCACAGGTGAAGCAGGTCACAGCACCAGGCGATGGTTCCGGCACGGCGATGTCCGCCCCATCAGGAGAGGCCCACTGGGGGCTGCGCGGGAGGAGCCAGGAGCAAGGCCCCTCCCCGCGTCGCATGGAGCAAGGCGTTACCCAGAGGTAGGCCCTCTGCTCGGGAGGCTCCGGCGAGCCCTACCACAGCAGAGGACCCGTGGTCATCGAGGGCGCCGCTGGCGTCCCCTTTGCCCCTTTGGTGGCGTCCTGGTTTCCGGTCGCCCCAACGGTGGCCGAGGGAGGCGCAAGGCGGGGCCCTCGTCTGGCGATATGAAGTAAGGCTCACGCCTGTGAAGATCGCCGCCTGTGACACTCTCACGTAATAACGAGTGGGGTTGTACACACCCTGGAGTCTCAGGAGTGCGGCCCTCGGGCCTCGGGGCTCCCTCCCACGTCGTAGTGGCAGCACTTAGCGCCGCACTGGTGAGAAGACTCGAAGACAAAAAGACTAGACTAGGTGCCAGACGCGGCCATTTGCTTTGGATCCCTTTTCTGTAGCCTTGCCTTCTGGATTTGGATTTAAGTCGAAGTTGAATTTTCATTGATGCGCGCGGGGTGTGCCTTTTCTCGTTCAAGCGATTTCTTGCTATCTAGTTCTTGCCTTATTTCGAAGCTCGCGCTCGCTGCCTCCCCCTCGCGGGCTCCTTGCAAGCGGGGCTGGGCGCGGCACACGCACCGCACGCACCGATCGACACATGATCCTCGCAAGGCCCTCACGGGCGAGTCAGAGGACCCTTTAGGACCTCCGCAGGAACTCACGACCTCACGATCCGGGTCGGGGCATGCCTTGGCTAAGGTAAGCCGCAACAGCAAAACTTGCCACCACACTCATGGATCCACAAAGGCGCACACTCAGCTTGGCATAGAAGAATAAAAACTGCGATTTGTTTACATGAGGAGCTCCCCCTCCCAAAATGCTCTTAGAAACATTAGGGGCCACGACCAAGTTCTTCCATACAGGGTAAAACAGCAGGGGAACATGGAGTCAGCCGGATATGTTGCTCGCCGCGTCCCCCAGGTCATCTTCAGATGCGCCGCTGGCGTTGCTGTCGCCGTCACTGGCGTTGCCTCCACCTTCGCCGGCCCCGACATCGCCGTCGTCAACCACGTCACCTTCGTCTGCCTCGACTACCACCGCGTCATCTTTAGAGGCGAAGGCACTGCTAGCGCATCCACGTTGTCCTCCACCCACCGTGCGACATCGCCTCTGATGGCCACGGGTACGGGGGCAATGGCGGCGTCGAAGTCGAAGTCGGGGAAGGTGTTCTGAAGATGGCTGAAGACATGGGAGAACGCGCGCCCGAGCAGGCCACGACTCCTCTCTTCCATGAGCTGGCAAGCTCTATCGGATCAAGCTTCCAGGCGCGTCACCACGTCGGAGAAGAAGCGAAGGTGGCTGGCGTAGTCGTCCGTATGGGGATGAGTGGCATTCTCATCGCAGATATGGCCCAGCACGGTGTTGGCCCTGTTCCTGAGACTCTGGAGCATGGGGGCGTGCTCGCGCTCCAATGTCCACCGCTGAAGCACTTCCTCCCTGTTCTGCCATGCGATGGCCTCGGCGTTGGCAACACGCTTCTGAAGAGAGAGCAGCTCGGCGCGGGCGGAGGCCAGATCCGCCTGCGCCGTAACCAGTGCGACTGTCGTGCCCTCCTCGCGCCTCTCTACCTCAGCTAGCCTGGGCCTAAGGGCAGCGGCCCTACCTGCAGCCTCCGTCTCCGCAAGCTGTAGCTTCAGGTCATGCCTACCCTCAAGACCCGCGCAAACCTCGGCCACCCGGCGATCGACCTCCTCCTGAGCCTTGACCTCGCGTGCACCAACGACATCTTCCGATTGGGAAACTTGATGCTCCCTCGCCTCCAACCGCTCAAGCTCGAGGCTACGCTCCACGGCTTCCAATGGCAACACCTCCTCGTGCCTCCGAACCTCTTCTTCTTTGGCGGACGTCCCCCTTAGCGACGCAAGGGCGCCTTTGCGCGCCTCCACTTGCTGCTCCAAGGACGCACTCCAGGCCTGGAGCTCCCACGCACGCTTCTCCGTAGCTTCACGACGGCGGTCAGCCTCGCGAGCCTCCTCCAAAGCTCGGGAGCAAGCCTCACAAGAGACCTCAAGAAACGCCTTGGCCTTCGCGTTGTCAAGATCACGCTGATGGCGGCCAAGGTTGATAGCCACCTTCAGCTTCCGCCGTTCCTCCTCCATCCGAAGACACTTAGCCTTCAAGCGCGCGTAGACGTCCGCGAGTTCCCCGCCGAGTTGGTTCATCGCCCCCATCGCCTCCCGGAAGAGCTCGTGGCGAACGACGCTCCGTTCGTGCTCAAACTCAAGCGCACGGCCCATCTCGTCCTCCACAACTTGTGCTGCAGGCGAGGCCTGAAGCGGTGCGCCCCCTCTCAGCAGGGGGCTCGTGGTGTGCGCTGCCCCAAGCGCCAGCCAGGCCTCGCGAGGGGCCCGAACTAGACAGGGCCCGCTGCTTGAAGAGGAGCCGAAGACTGAAGCCAACCAGCCACCGTCCATGACCAGACGAGGGGTCCTGGGCATGCCCGCCAAGCTCCAAGCGAGGCCGCAAAGGAGGGGCGACGAGGCCGCGGACTCAAGGCACCATGGAGGCGAGCGCGCCTCCCTAACTGACCCCGCACCAGGAGCGGCGTGCGGGCTCGGGGTGCTCAAGGCCAGCGGGGGAGTCGAAGAGGGAGGAGACTGCTTCTCGGAAGACTCAGCGGCTGTGGTGGAAGGGACCCTGAAGAACCAATGTCAGGAAGGAAGGCAGCACTTAAGACGCCACAGAGATATTGTACTTACTCGTCAATGGCGATGTACCTCCTTCGCTTCAACAGGCCGAAGATGCAACCGCTGCCACTCGGGGACCTCTTCCTCCTCCGGAGCTCCTCGAAGTCCACGCAGAGCCGACCAAAGCGTTAGACATGGCGGCCAGCACGAGGTGTAGTAGGAGAAGTGCTTAAAGGGATAGCCTCAGGGACGCCGAGCTAAGGAGAATTGCCGGGCGCCACCTCGCGTCGACCTGCCGAGGTCTCAAGAGCTTCGGCCTCAGGAGTCGCGCGTTGCGTCGCCCCCGCAACTGCCGCCCCAGGACAAGAATCACAGACTCCCGAGGACGACGCCTCGGGAGCCCCAGGCGGCATCAGCACCTCGGTCCCGGATGGTGCTCGCCCCCCTGCTTCCACTCTCGGGGTGAGCTCGGCACCCACAACGAAGAGGGGAACCACGTTGACGGGGTTCTTGCGGGGCCCCACCAGGCCGTCTAGGCGCAGCTCCCACTCGTCAAAGAAGGCATGTGCTCCATGAATTCCTCCTTGTTCGAGCAACGGTACAACAAGCGACTCTTCCCAAGCATGTCATCTGGCAACGGAACGCCCGCCAAGACCTCAAGCACCGTCTGTCGCGTCTCAGGAGGGAGCCTGGACTCCTGAAGCCTCATATGGTCCTTGCTGTTGACCAAGGCCCACATCGGTCGAGAATGGCGCTGGAATGGAGCGACTCGGCGCCTGAAGAACTCCTTCACCACCATAGGCGTAGTCACACCAAGGTCTTTCAGCTTCTTCAGCCTGAGCCTGACGGGGACAAGGCAAGGGCTCGCGAGTTTCTCATGGCCCCAGCCAGAGTTGGGGACGGTAGGCGACGACGGAGGCGAGAGCAGGGGGCTGAGCACCCCTACGTCCACAAACACCCAGCGTCTCCGAAATCTGCCCGCATGCGGTGGAAGGTCGAAATCGATCCCTGAGCCGGCTGTCTCGGCCACGGCATGGAAGCTCACGCACCCCGAGCTCTCCCGGGGATCCACCAGATGCAACGAGAAGAAGTCGCAGAGAAGGGCCATGGAAGGGGCACTGCCCACCATGGCCTCGCAAACGAAGGCGAAGACGGCGAGAAGAGTTACGGATTGGGGGTCGAGATGCAGCATGTAGATCTGGTAATGTTCAAGCACCGCGTTGGAGAAGGCGGAGAAAGGAGGGACCAGGCCAGCCCAAAGAGCATCGGTGAAGATTGGGACCTCGGTGGCAGCCCGGTCAATGTGAGCACGAGACGCAGGCCAAGCCACCATCTTTCCCCACTCATTGAAGCAAGAGGCGAGCATGGGGCGCACCTTGCCCATGGCCTCGTCATTGAGCACCAGCGATCGACCAACCGTGGGCTCGATGGCCGGAGGCGCGCTGGCAGAAGACAGGGGTTTCTTCCCCTTGTCCGCTTGTTTCGGCGCCATGACGATGGAGTGGGCAGAGCTCAGGTCAGATTGGAAAGAGGAGCAGAGTCTCGGAGAAGCAGAGGAACCAGGGAAGTATGGCGCGGGCGATGGAAGAATAACTGTGTAGGTTGTGGTGGCTGACTACTTTTGTCAGGATAAGTTGTACTGGCTGTCCCCTTTCGAATTGGCCGTTGTTGGCTCCCTTCCCACTCAATATTTGGGAAGAGGACCAGGGCCTCTATAAATAGGACTAGCCACCACAGTAGGAGGCAATGAAGCCTCAGGCATCTCATATTGAGTAATCCTCATCCTCACCCACATACCGAGCACAAGAACACCTCAACCTCAGGAGGCTGTTCTTCCCCTTGTAATTGTTCATCCTTAGCCCAAGAGGCAATCCACCACCACCACACTGCAGTAGGGTATTACAGCACAACGGTGGCCCGAACCAGTATAAATCTTGTGTTCTTTGTGTTGCGAGTTCGTCGAGCTAGCCCTTGAGATAGCAAAGCTAGGACGTGGATCGGTAGGGATAGATCTTCGTGCGCACCCTAGAGTTTGAAACTTAAGGGTTTTGCCGGAACACGAGATCTGACAAAATATAGTCAAAACCTTTACTTTTATTGCTTGGGAACTGCGAGTAGCATTCTTAGCATGGAAGATGTTGATAACTGATGGTCGTGAAGTGAATGGGAAGGATGCATGCCTCAAAATAACATTTATCTCTATTTTAAAAATTGAGCTCTGGCACCTCTGCAAATCACTGCTTCCCTCTGCGAAGGGATTATCTATTTACTTTTATGTTGTGTCACCACCTTCTAAAACAAGCGCCAGAAACTGAGTAGAGCACAATTGTCATTATTTATGCATTGTGTGTAGCTAATGTTGGGTGCATCATGACTGGATCATTTCTACCATGGATTACAATGTTTAGTCGCTGCTTGAACTTTGGAGGTGCTCTGCATTTATGTTTTGCGGTCTCAGAAAGGGATAGCGAGATACCACTATTGTCATATTATATCTTGGTTGTTCTGACAACCTGTTGCCGTTTGAGATACCTTATTATTGCTCTCTAGTTGATTATGTCATTGATATGAATCATTATAATCTCTAAGAGTTATTGCTGACATGGTTAGTTATAATGGTGGCTGAAAACCTGGGTGTTGTTTAAGCTTATTTATGCAAACAAGAGCAAAAGAGTTCGTAATTTTTTTTCTCACTTTCAGTTTATCAACTGAATAGCTTGACGACAAGCAAATGCTTAAGCTTGCGGGAATTGATATGTCTCCAAAGTATCTACTTTTCTCACGCTTTTCCTCTTGTCTTGGACTCTAATTTGCATGATTTGAATGAAACTAACCCCGGACTGACGCTATTTTGAGCAGAACTACCATGGTGTTGTTTTTGTGCAAAAATAAAAGTTCTCGGAATGGAACGAAACTTCACGAGGAATTTCTATATAATAAATAAGAATTTCTGGAGCCAAGACCTACCGAAGAGGGGCCCCTAGGTGGGAAAACCCACCAGGGTGAGCCCCCCTCTACTGGCGCGCCTAGGTGGGTTGTACCCACCTGGTGGCCCCGCTGACCCTGAAACCCGTGCTATATATTCCTATTTTGTAGAAAAAATCAAGGAGAAAGAATTATCACGATCCACGAGACAGAGCCGCCGCCAATCCCTGTTCTTCCTCGGGGGGGCAGATCTGGAGTCTGTTTTGGGCTCCAGAGAGGGGGATCTTCATTCTTCGTCATCACCAACCCATCTCCATCGCCAATTCCATGATGCTCCCCACCGGGAGTGAGTAATTCCTTCGTAGGCTTGCTGGTTGGTGAGGGGTTCGATGAGATTCATCATGTAATCAAGTTAGTTTTGTTAGGGCTTGATCCCTGGTATCCACTATGTACTTAGATTGATGTTGCTATGACTTTGCTATGCTTAATGCTTGCCACTTTGGGCCCGGGTGCCATGAACTCAGATCTGAACCGTTTATGAATTCATCGTTATATCCATGTGTTAGATCCGATCTTGCAAGTTATAGTCACCTACTACGTGTTATGATCTGGTGACCCCGGAGTGACAATAACCGGGACTTCTTCCGTTGATTACTGTAGTTTGAGGAGTTCATGTATTCACTATGTGTTAATTCTTTGTTCCGATTCTCTATTAAAAGGAGGCCTTAATATCCCTTAGTTTCCAATATGGACCCCGCTGCCATGGGAGGGTAGGACAAAATATGTAATGCAAGTTCTTTTAATAAAGCACGTATTACTATATGGAATACATGCCTACATTATATCGATGAACTGGAGCTAGTGCCGTATCGCCCAAGGTTATAACTATCACGTGATGAATATCATCCAACAAGTCACCGATCCAATGCCTACGAATTTATCCTATATTGTTTCTGCTAAGTTACTAGTGCTATCATCACTGTTACTATTACTATTGCTGCTGTCACTACTATCAAAACTATCAAACTACTTTGCTACTGATCACTTTGTTGCAGATAATTAATCTCCAGGTGTGGTTGAATTGACAACTCAACTGCTAATACCTTCAGATATTCATTGGCTCCCCTTGTGTCGAATCTATAAATTTGGGCTGAATACTCTACCCTTGATAACTGTTGCGATCCCCTATACTTGTGGGTTATCAATGCTCCTGAGGCTGCCACCCCAGAAGCCCTGTCAAGTGCTCCAGCTGTCGAGATTCATGCCCCGAACCTTGGCCAGCTTCGCCTGAACCTTGAATCACTCCGCAAGAGGAAGGGGCCTCCGAGCTGCGGTGACGACGCCTACCGGCCGCTGAAGCAGAGGAAGTACATAGCCATAGACGAGTAAGTACCTTATCTTCGTGATTTTCCGCGTGTCGCGTCCTCTCCTGACCATGACTCCTCAGGATCCCTTCGGCTGCGGCGGCGAAACCTCTTGGGAAGCGACCCCCAGAGGTCCATGGCCCGCTCTTGATTCCGAGCCCGCCGCGCAAAACGCCGATGCCAGGCACGATCCCGGTCCGCGAGGCGGGAGTGCTGCTGGGGGCCGGGAGCCTGTGCTCCCAGCATTCTTCCCTCGCGGTCACTCCTGGAGCGTAGGAAGAATCTCGAGAGCTCCTCCCTTGGTTGTCGCCGGCGGCTAGGCAGCCCCAGCATCAGCTTCATCTTTGAGCGGCGGGGCCGTGCCGCCCAGCGCCTTTGCCAAGGCCCCGGGAGTTGCTGGGGAAATGCCAGCCACCAGCCCCCGCCGGAGACGGGTGAGCTGCTCCGCGCCTCTTCGACAGCCCCCGGCGTGGAGGAAGGGCTTGGCCATGCGCGCGGTTGCAGCGCCGTCCGTCATGACCTTTTGCAGGAGGCAATGAGTGTGCTAAGTCGGCTCGGAAGAAAGCTTGTCGATGTCGAAGCCCGCCTCAAGGGGGAGGTCCTCCGCTTGGCGTACGAGTGGCACCAGTCGAACGCTGCCCTCGAGCGGCAGATCCAGGCGCATAGGGCTGCCCTGGCGGCATCGCTGAGCAAGGCCACATCTGATAAGAAGGAGGTTTAGTAGCGCGAGGAGGCGCTGGCGCTCGAGGCCTTGGAGCACAGCCTGGCGCTTGAGCGACTGGAGGTGAGGGAGCGCGAGGCGGCTGCACCTGAGGACGTCGTTGCCTCTCGAGAGGCCAGGATCCAGCAGGAGGTTGATCAAAAGGTGGCGGAGGTTCGAGCTTCCCTTGCCGATGAGCACCGCCAGAAATTGGAGCTCCAGGAAACCCGCTTTGAGCTATAGCAGGCCGAGCTTGAGGGTAGAACTTCCGCCCTCAGGACAAAGCTAGACGCGGTAGAGTAGAGCGAGAGGGCCGCCAGGTAGGCTCAGGCCTCCGCCCAAGCCGACTTGGCCTCGCCGACCTGTCCTTACTTCAATAGCAGGTTGAGGCCGTCACGTCGCTCGCGGAGAAGACCGAGAAGGAGGCATGCCGCCGTCGGGCAATGCAGCGTGAGCGTTCCTCAATGCTCAAGAACCTCAGGGTCAGGGCCAACCGAGCCCTGGACACCATCTGTGAGGAGGGTGTCTCTCACCTGCATGAGGATGACGACACCAACCACCACGGCTTCTTCACCGAGATCGTGACCTGTCTCGAGGATCGGGGCACGAGGGCTCGTGAGCTCGTTGAAGAGAGAAGTTGAGGCCGTCTTCGGCGTGCGTTCTCACTCCTCTTCAACCATCTCCTCAACCTGGACCCCCACTTTGACTTCAATGCTGTGATGGCACCCATGCCCGGGGTTATCCAGGGAAATCTGGTGGGCTGGGTGGACGACCATGTTGATGACCTACTCGCAGAGTTTTCTCCAAAAGACGATGCGGTCGCGATTGCGCTGAGGGAGGTTGTGTAGGTGATGACGGCGAGGATGACGCCAGTAGCAGCGCTAGTGCTGTGGACGATGATGATGAGGACGACGCCGGCGGCAGCGCATCCGGCTAGGCCTGCACTTCCCTTCGTGCTCTGACCTGTATGCAAAAACCCTCGGATGTAGCCCGGTGGGGTGTGAAAGCATTTTTGAAGGGGGAGGCCTTAATATGAAATGATCCACTTATAATGTATGAAATGATGACATGCTTTTGAGGTAGGATTTGGAATGTGCCGTCGCGAGCCTGCGGGCTCTCGAGCGGGGTAGTTGCTGGGACTTATCTTTGGTTCCATAGGTCTTGAGCGGGTCCTGATCTCGCTGAAGCGCCCTTCTCCTGAGACAAGCCCTTCAGGGGCTCACGAGGTTTTATGCCTCCCGAGGAGCATGCTGGCCCG
Organism: Triticum aestivum; assembly: GCF_018294505.1. Classification (NCBI taxonomy): domain Eukaryota; kingdom Viridiplantae; phylum Streptophyta; class Magnoliopsida; order Poales; family Poaceae; genus Triticum; species Triticum aestivum. Next base: position 243,539,300 of record NC_057805.1, read on the forward strand.
CCCAAGAGGGCCTCGCGAGGAGCCGATTGTCGGATTACGGCAAGGTGTGTGCCCGACGATCCTGCGGCGGTTGCATTCTTGACCCCAGGGGGGCTTGGCGTGTTCAAGGCTAGCCCGAGCGTGCTCGACGCGCACGTACCACACCCAGCCCCCGCTCGCGGGGCGCTTCATAAGGGGGTAGCAGGCATGAGCCTTACTCTTAAACACAAAGCCAGGAAGCAAGAAATCGCCACGAGTCAAGAAAAAGTCTCCCCATTTTTCTTTTGATAAGCACGCGAAACTCCAGATCTCATTCCAGAAGATGGTAAATTGGGCTACAAAAAGAGGGCAAAAGCAAACAGCCGCGTCCGGCACCTAGCTAGTCTTCTCACCAACGCGGAGCTAAGTGCTTTCATTTGGACATGGGTGGGAGCCCCCGTGAGGCCCGAGGGCGGCACTCAGGAGACTCCGGGGCGTGTACAACCCCAACTCATTATTACGTAAAAGTGTCATGAGCGGAGACCTTCACGTCTTTCCATGGCGCCTGACGAGGGCCCCGCCCTGCGCCTCCCCCGACCACCATTGGGGCGTTAGGAAACCAGGACGAGACCAAGGGGCAAGGGGGACGCTGCCGGTGCCCCCAGCGACCGCAGGCCCTCTACCGGGGGGAAGGGCTTGCCGGCGCCTTCCCCGGCAGGGGACCTACCTCAGTGCAGCACCTTGCTCCACGCGGCGCGGAGGAGGCCCTGGCACCGGGCTCCCCCCGCGCTGCCCCCAGTGCAGTCTGTCCGCCTGCGGTGGGGCCATCATCTTGGGATCCCTGGTTGCTGCTGTGGCTTGGTTCACCTGCGGTCCATGGTTAGCGTAATCGTGCTCCTGAGATATCGGCTGTACCTAGTGGCTGTTGTCATTGAAGGTGTCAGTGAAGTTCCGGGGCGGCTCGCGGAGAGCCTTGGCTTCACATGCCCCCGATACCAAGCCTGGTGAGGGGACCGGGCAAGGGCCTTCTCTTGACGTGTACAGCAGGTCCATCATGGGAGGTCCGTAGGCATCTGAAATTGTCGCGCCTGAGTCATCTCCTGGGCGTCCCGCGTCGTTGACCACCAGGCTCGGCGCCAGGTTCCGACGGCCGTAGGGTGGCATCTCGGCGCGGCCCCACGAGGGACCGCCCGAGCTTGCCTTTCCTGGAAGTAGCATAGTTGGGGTAGGACGAGCAGTGCTGCGCGCCGGGTTGGCGCTGTTGGGTCCACCAGGTGCTCCAGAGGGGGGCGCACGGGCGTGGTACAGGCCGGCACGCGCCGCCGCCACCGTTTGCGACGTAGGAAGGGTGCAGAAAGGTGTCGCGCCCCTGCATGCGGCATCAAGCAGCTCGGCGACCCGCTCCAACAGGGCATCGTGGCCGCCTTCAGCCAACCTGCATCGCAGCAGCTCCCGTGGAGCGCGACTCGCATGTTCTCCTACTCCCGGCGAGTGTGTGGCACCGTCACTGCGGCATAGCTCGAAGATTGTATGGTGGCACGGTTACGGCGCGGTGCGAGGGCGGGCGGCGGCAGCCCGCGCCGCCCGCGACTAATGAAACTAGGCGGCATGCGGGCCGCAAGGAGCGCGGAGTGGATCCTCTTGGCTAGACGGCACTGGTCAGGCAGTCCGAGCATCCCAGTGCTCAATGTGAGCCCTCGGAAGAGAGGCTCCAACGCACCCCTACCTGGCGCGCCAAATGTCAGATTTCGGGCTCCACAGACCCTTGATAGATTTGAACTCTGGGGTGCGTGCGAAGAACTCAACCTCCCCAGTCTTCCTACTCGTCAATCTAATGGCCTAGCTCGATGGACAGGAAAGAAATGGGACACGACAGTTTACCCAGGCTCGGGCCACCTTTCGGTGTAAAACCCTACTCCTGCTTTGTGGTGGATTGGCCTCGAAGGGCTGAGGATGAACTAGTATAGTGGGAGAATGAGACGTCTCCGTCGTATCTATAATTTTTTATTGTTCCATGCCAATATTATACAACTTTCATATACTTTTGGCAACTTTTTATACTATTTTTCGGACTAACATATTGATCCAGTGCCAGTTCCTGTTTTTTGCATGTTTTTTGTTTCGTAGAAAATCCATATTAAATGGAGTCCAAACGGGATAAAAACTGACGGAGTTTTTTTTGGAATTTATGTGAATTTTGGGAAGTGGAATCAACGGGAGACGATGCCCGAGGGGGCCACGAGGTAGGGGGGCGCGCACCAGGGGGGCAAGCGCGCCCCTGACCCTCGTGGACACCCCGTAAGGCGGTTGCTTCCCTTCTTTCGCCACAAGAAACCTAATTTCCGGATAAAAATCATGTTCAAATTTCAATCCAATCGGAGTTACGGATCTCCGGGAATATAAGAAACGGTGAAAGGCCTGATCTGAGAGCGCAGAAACAGAGAGAGAGACAGAGAAATAGATCCAATCTCGGAGGGGCTCTCGCCCCTCCCATACCATGGAGACCAAGGACCAGAGGGGAAAGCCTTCTCCCATCTAGCGAGAAGGTCAAGGAAGAAGAAGAAGAAGGGGCGACCTTTCCCCCTCTCTTCCGGTGGCGCCGGAACGCCGCCGGGGCCATCATCATCACCGTAATCTACACCAACAACTTCACCGCCCTCATCACCATCCCTTCCCCCCTCTAGGCAGCGGTGTAACCCCTCTTTTACCCGCTTTAATCTCTACTTAAACATGGTCCTCAACGCTATATATTATTTCCCAATGATGTATGGCTATCCTATGATGTTTGAGTAGATCTGTTTTGTCCTATGGGTTAATTGATGATCGTGATTGGTTTGAGTTGCATGTTTTATTATCGGTGTTGTCCTATGGTGCTCTCCGTGTCGCGCAAGCATGAGGGATTCCCGCTGTAGGGTGTTGCAATACGTTCATGAATCCCTTATAGTGGGTTGCTTGAGTGACAGAAGCATAAACCCGAGTAAGGGGTTGTTGCGTATGGGATAAAGAGGACTTGATGCTTTAATGATATGGCTGGGTTTTACCTTAATGATCTTTAGTAGTTGCGGATGCTTGCTAGAGTTCCAATCATAAGTGCATATGATCCAAGAAGAGAAAGTATGTTAGCTTATGCCCCTCCCTCAAATAAAATTGTAATAATGATTACCGGTCTAGTTATCGATTGCCTAGGGACAAATAACTTTCTTGTGTGACAACAAGCTCTCTACTAAAACTAACTTAGTTGTGTCTTCATCTAAACAACCCCTAGTTTTTATTTATGCACTCTTTATTATCTTGCAAACCTATCCAACAACACCTACAAAGTACTTCTAGTTTTATACTTGCTCTAGGTAAAGCGAACGTCAAGCGTGCGTAGAGTTGTATCGGTGGTCGATAGAACTTGAGGGAGTATTTGTTCTACCTTTAGCTCCTCATTGGGTTCGACACTCTTACTTATCAAAAGAGGCTACAATTGATCCCCTATACTTGTGGGTTATCAAGACCTTTTTCTGGCGCCGTTGCCGGGGAGCAATAGCGTGGGGTGAATATTCTCGTGTGTGCTTGTTTGCTTTATCACTAAGTAATTTTTATTTGCTGTTCTAAGTTGTTCTCTATCTTTAGTTAAGGATATGGAACACGAAATACCAAAAAAATTAGGTTTACTTGCTACTCATGGAGATGGGGAACCTCCTAAACCCTCGATGCTTGTTTTGTGAAAGATATTATGTACTACTTTGATAGTCCTGAGAAAACCCCATTGAATTATGTTATGGGAGACACATTGGATCAACGTGAAGACTTTAGGGATTATCACTTGACTCAAAAAGGGAAACTATTATGGGATGAAATTTATATGTTGTATTGGTATGCTAGGCAACTATGCTTGAGATATGATTATACTTGTTGGTCTAGGATGAAGGCTCCACACCTTCCCTTTTCATGCAAATTTAATGATGATAAAACCTTGGCTTCTTATGCTAATGGTATATATGATTACTATGATGTGGAACAAATAGAAGAATTCATTGCTTTGATGGGTGCTTATGAAATTGAATCTTTGTTTAAAGAGTTTGAAGATTTTGATGATTTAGTTTATAGACCTGAAAATTTTGCTATACTTAAATATTGCTATGAGAATTGTGAATTGAATTCCGATATTCATGATTTTATTGAGAGAGTCTTCGCTGTCCAAGAAGAGACTAATATTTTGCATGAGTATATGGAAGAAGAAATTAATGACATTGTGAGCTCATTGGATGAAAAAGATGAGGAGGAGAGCGAAGAACAAAATGAGGAAGAGCGGATTGATCACCCGAGCCCACCTTCTAATGAGAGTAACTCTTCAACTCATACATTGTTTAATTTCCCTTCGTGCTTACCGAAGGATGATTGCTATAATGACTGTTATGATCCCGTTGATTCTTTTGAAATATCCCTTTTTGATGATGCTTGCTATGCTTGTGGCCAAGATGCCAATATGAATTATGCTTACGGAGATGAACTTGCTATAGTTCCTTATGTTAAACATGAAATTGTTGCTATTGCACCCACGCATGATAGTCCTATTATCTTTTTCAATTCTCCCGACTACACTATATCGGAGAAGTTTGCCCTTATTAAGGATTATATTGATGGGTTGCATTTTACCGCTGCACATGATAATTTTGATAGATATAATATGCATGTGATTGCTGCTCCTACTTGCAATTATTATGAGAGAGGCACTACATCTCCGCCTCTCCATGTTTCTAGTACGATAAAATTGCAAGAAACTGCTTATGCTATGTATTGGCCTTTACTTGATGTGCATGAATTATTCTTGTATGTCATGCCGATGCATAGGAAGAGAGTTAGACTTCGTCATTACATGATATATGTTACTTTGTGCTCACTACTAAATTACAAATCATTGTTAATTAAAATTGGCTTTGATATACCTTGGGATCCGGGTGGATTCACTACTTGAGTACTATATGCCTAGCTTAATGGCTTTAAAGAAAGCGCTGCCAGGGAGACAACCCGGAAGTTTTAGAGAGTCATTTATTTCTGTTGAGTGCTTTTATATAGTTTAAAAACAAAAAAATAAAGAGGGGAACCCAAAACTTTTTCAAAAAGGAAAGTGAAAGTGGGAGAGACAAGCATTGTTGAAGCGGGGGAGCTCCTTGAACTTTGTTCATGCTCACGGAAACTTTGTGAATCTTGATTACAGAAACTTTTAAACAAAAATAAGTATCCCCTTGTACAATTCCATTGTATTATAAAAATAATGTGCCAAGATTTTCCTTTAGGATGTTTACATTGCTTGTTGGTTTGTGCGGTGCAGAACAAAAACTTTGGCTGTAGTACGCGATTTTACATTTTTTTACTGGAACGTCAAATGGTTCTGAAACTTTTAGCACTGTCTTTATATACAATTTTTTTATTTTTCCTAATTCTTTCAGAATTTTTGGAGTACATAGGTATGGTGAATGTTCAGATTATTACAGATTGTCCTGTTTAAAATAGATTCTGTTTTTGATGCATAGTTAATTGTATTGATGAAACTATCGATTTCTATCAGTGGATTAAGCCGTGAAAAAGTTGTATGACAGTAGCTACAATGCAAAAACAAAATATTAATTGGTTTGCAACAGTACCTAGAGTAGTGATTTTCTTTATTATACTAACGGATCTTACCGAGCTTTCCGTTGAGTTTTGTGTGGATGAAGTGTTCGAAGATCGAGGATGTCTCGATGAGAGGAGAAGAAGGAGAGGCAAGAGCTCAATCTTGGGGATGCCCAAGGCACCCCAAGTAAATATTCAAGGAGACTCAAGCGTCTAAGCTTGGGGATGCCCCGGAAGGCATCCCATCTTTCTTCAACAAGTATCGGTATGTTTTCGGATTTGTTTCGTTCATGCGATATGTGCAAATCTTGGAGCGTCTTTTGCATTTAGTTTTCACTTCTGTTTTATGCACCATGCTGGTATGAGATAGTCCTTGGTTGATTTATAGAATGCTCATTGCACTTGACTTATATCTTTTGAGTATGGCTTTATAGAATGCTTCATGTGCTTCACTTATATCATTTGAAGTTTGGATTGCTTGTTTCTCTTGACATAGAAAACCGCCGTTTGTAGAATGCTCTTTTGCTTCACTTATATTTCTTAGAGAGTGGGCATATCTTTTGTAGAAAGAACTAAACTCTCTTGCTTCACTTATATCTATTTAGAGAGATGACAGGAACTGGTCATTCACATGGTTAGTCATAAAATCCTACATAAAACTTGTAGATCACTGAATATGATATGTTTGATTCCTTGTAATAGTTTTGCAATATAAAGATGGTGATATTAGAGTCATGCTAGTGGGTGGTTGTGGATTGTATAAATACTTGTGTTGAAGTTTGTGATTCCCGTAGTATGCACGTATGGTGAACCGTTATGTGATGAAGTCGGAGCATGAGGTATTTATTGATTGTCTTCCTTATGAGTGGCGGTCGGGGACGAGCGATGGTCTTTTCCTGCCAATCTATCCCCCTAGGAGCATGCGCATAGTACTTTGTTTCGATGACTAATATATTTTTGCAATAAGTATGTGAGTTCTTTATGACTAATGTTGAGTCCATGGATTATACGCACTCTCACCCTTCCATCATTGCTAGCCTCTTCGGTACCGTGCATTGCCCTTTCTCACCTCGATAGTTGGTGCAAACTTCGCTGGTGCATCCAAACCCGTGATATGATACGCTCTGTCACACATAAGCCTCCTTATATCTTCCTCAAAACAACCACCATTCTGAGATATATTGCCATGCAACTTCCATCATCATCATATACATGACTTGAGCATTCATTGTCATATTTCTTTGCATGATCGTATGATAGCTAGCATGATATTTTCATGGCTTGTCCGTTTTTTGATATCTTTGCTACGCTAATCATTGCATATCCCGGTACACCGCCGGAGGCATTCATATAGAGTCATATCTTTGTTCTAGTATTGAGTTGTAATATTGAGTTATAAGTAAATAAAAGTGTGATGATCATCATTATTAGAACATTGTCCTAGGTGAGGTTATCAAAATAAAAGAGGCCAAAGAAGCCCAAATAAAAAAGAGGCCAAAGAAGCCCAACAAAAAAAGGAGAAAAAAAGAAAAAAAGAAAAAAAGAAAAAAAGAGAGAAAAGAGAGAAGGGACAATGTTACTATCCTTTTACCACACTTGTGCTTTAGAGTAGCACCATGTTCTACATGTAGAGAGTCTCTTGAGTTATCACTTTCATATACTAGTGGGAATTTTCATTATAGAACTTGGCTTGTATATTCCAATGATGGGCTTCCTCAAATGCCCTAGGTCTGCATGAGCAAGCAAGTCTGAGCTTTCATATACTTATTGCTCTTAGTGCATCCGTTGCATGGCAATCCCTACTCCTCACATTGACATCAATTGATGCGCATCTCCATAGCCCGTTGATTAGCCGCGTCGATGTGAGACTTTCTCCTTTTTGTCTTCTCCACACAACCTCCACCATCATATTCTATTCCACCTGTAGTGCTATGTCCATGGGTCACGCTCATGTATTGCGTGAAAGTTGAAAAGGTTTGAGAACGTCAAAAGTATGAAACAATTGCTTGGCTTGTCATCGGGGTTGTGCATGTTTTGAATATTTTGTGTGGTGAAGATCGAGCATAGCAAGACCATATGATTTTGTAGGGATAACTTTCTTTGGCCATGTTATTTTGAAAAGACATGATTGCTTCATTAGTATGCTTGAAGTATTATTGTCTTAATGTCAAATGATAGAATATTGCTTTGAATCACTCGTGTCTTAATATTCATGCCATGATTAGATTACATGATCAAGATTATTCTAGGTAGCATTCCACATCAAATATTAACTTTTTTATCATTTACCTACTCGGGGACGAGCAGGAATTAAGCTTGGGGATGCTGATACGCCTCCATCGTATCTATAATTTTTTATTATTCCATGCCAATATTATACAACTTTCATATACTTTTGGCAACTTTTTAGACTATTTTCGGGACTAACATATTGATCCAGTGCCCAGTGCTAGTTCCTGTTTGTTGCATGTTTTTTGTTTCCCAGAAAATCCATATCAAATGGAGTATATGTGAATTTTGGGAAGTGGAATCAACGCGACACGATGCCCGAGGGGGCCATGAGACAGGGGAGCATGCCCCTGACCCTCGTGGACACCCCGTAAGGCAGTTGCTGCCCTTCTTTCGCCGCAAGAAAAGCTAATATCCGGATAAAAATCGTGTTCAAATTTCAATCCAATCGGAGTTACAAATCTCCGGGAATATAAGAAACGGTGAAAGGCCGGATCTGAGAGCGCAGAAACAGCGAGAGACAGATAGACAGATCCAATCTTGGAGGGGCTCTCGCCCCTCCCATGCCATGGAGACCAAGGACCAGAGGGAAAACCCTTCTCCCATCTAGGGAGAAGGTCAAGGAAGAAGAAGAAGAAGGGGGGCCCTCTCCCCCTCTCTTCTGGTTGCGCCGGAACACCGCTGGGGCCATCATCATCACCGCAATCTACACCAACAACTTCACCGCCCTCATCACTAACTCTTCCCCCCTCTATGCAGCGGTGCAACCCCTCTTTTACCCGCTGTAATCTCTACTTAAACATGGTCCTCAACGCTATATATTATTTCCCAATGATGTATGGCTATCCTATGATGTTTGAGTAGATCCGTTTTGTCCTATGGGTTAATTGATGATCGTGATTGGTTTCAGTTGCATGTTTTATTATTGGTGCTGTCCTATGGTGCTCTCCGTGTCGCTCAAGCGTGAGGGATTCCCCATGTAGGGTGTTGCAATACGATCATGATTCGTTTATAGTGGGTTGCTTGAGTGACAGAAGCATAAACCCGAGTAACGGGCTTGTTGCGTATGGGATAAAGAGGACTTGATGCTTTAATGCTATGGTTTGGTTTTACCTTAATGATCTTTAGTAGTTGCGGATGCTTGCTAGAGTTCCAATCATAAGTGCATATGATCCAAGAAGAGAAAGTATGTTAGCTTATGCCTCTCCCTCAAATAAAATTGTAATAATGATTACCGGTCTAGTTATCGATTGCCTAGGGACAAATAACTTTCTTGTGTGACAACAAGATGTCTACTAAAACTAACTTAGTTGTTTCTTCATCTAAAAAGCCCCTAGTTTTTATTTACGCGCTCTTTATTATCTTGCAAACCTATCCAACAACACCTACAAAGTACTTCTAGTTTTATACTTGCTCTAGGTAAAGCGAACGTCAAGTGTGTGTAGAGTTGTATCGGTGGTCGATAGAACTTGAGGGAATATTTGTTCTACCTTTAGCTCCTTGTTGGGTTCGACACTCTTACTTATCTAAAGAGGCTACAATTGATCACCTATACTTGTAGGTTATCAGAGAACTACCTCAGGAGGAGGTGTGTTCTTGTGCTCGAGTGAGCTGGTGGGTGTAAGGATGGAATTGATCCGACCCCCCTCTACGGTGGTGGTACTGCTCTACTTATAGTGGCCTTCGTTCTCTTCCCAAACGGAGGCGGGAAGGGATCCTACAACAGCCAAATTTGAAGGGAGATAACTAGTACATCTTATGCTGACAAAAGGTAGTCTTCGCCTGCAAAGTCTCTGGTCGTGACACCGTGGTGGGCTCGGCGATGACCTCCGTCCTGTCGTCCTGGCGGTCTTGGTCTTGTTGCATGGGAATGGAAACCTTTGGTTGATTCCTCGGGACTTCGCGCCAGCGCTGCCTCTTTAGCACCAAACATGAAACTGCTGCATTCCACCCGCTGGCGCCCACCTAGCCATGGTCGTCATGGCTCACGTCATCCGAACCTCGCGAGGTGAGGTTTGCATAGAAATCTCCGCTCCTCAGGAGCCATCCCGAGGAGGCCGCTCCTTCTGGAGGTCTCGGTGTCATCCGCCTCACGAGGCTTGGCCCCTCGCAAGGGTCTTGAGTTGTCAATGCTGAAGGTGGGTCGTACCAGGCCATCGATGGAGCCACACCATGGGCCGCAGGCAGGCAAGTCTGGGTACCCCCGTTCCCAGAACGCCGACAGTATCCTTCATCGCAAACGTTTTTCATCTTTTCTGATGGTTTTTTTACATCACCATTTGCGATTAATGCATCACACATAGTTTCGTCAAAGGGTCTCTGATCGTAGTCTCACGTTAGCAGCATCCTGCAGTAGTGTTGGGCCCTCTGGGCTCTTGATGGCCACCCGTGAAGGCGGCAACAAATTCATTGCACAAGTCAGCCCATGATGAAATGGAGTTCTCTGGCAGGTGCATCAGCCAAGACCTCACATTTGGCTTGAGTGCCAAAGGGAAGTAGTTGGCAAACACCTTCTCATCCTTGCCCCTGGAGGCTTGAACGGCGATTGCGTAAATGCTCAGGAACTCTGCCGGGTTTAGTTTTCTGTCGTATTTCTCTGGCAGTTCTGGCTTGTAGACTCGGGCGGATGGCCAGCGGACCTACCGCAGCTCACGAGTGAAGGCAGGAACGCAACCTCGAAAGTCAAATACCCGCCAGCACGGGGCGCCGGCTTGTCATCGTCTGGGCCATTGTGCCTATCGGATTGACGGTATGACTCACGGCGTCTCTGTATAGTGACGCGTGCATCTTCTTTCCACCTATCTTCCAGAACTCACTGCTGATCACGACGGGTTTGCGGGCTAGACGAAGCCATTGACGTCTCGTCGGGATAGTCGACATGGTGGTCTTGCTGTGGCCGCACCCGAGTCAGCTGTCGTGGAGGGGACTGCACCGTCAGTGCGGCCCCCTCAACACGGCCATCAGTCTGGGCTGCCATCATCGTCCGCGGGCATCGAGGTGGCTCGGCATGCTATGATTTACCAGTCTCAGTAAAGCCGATCAAGGTATGAATGGTGGCTCTCCACTCATCCATCTTGTCAGATGTTGGTAGGAAATTCAGTAGGAGTTGAGCTCGGGCCATCGCTTCCGTAGCCGAGCTTGGCATGGCTAATGAGGTAGATCACGACGTCGATCGACTCCTGGTAGGACCAGTAGGAGCGTCGCAGCATTCTCGCCACCATGAACCGGTCACCAAAGAGAGTTGCTGACAAGGAGGCCGCGCTTGGAAGCCAAAGGCCTTGTTCGGCGCCTCGTCTTGCCTATCTTGCTCTAGGCAAGGTGCGCGTCTAGTAGCTGCGCCCGTGGTCTGCAGAACTGGAGGGTCCTGGCTTGCATCGGAGCGGGAGTGTGACGACTAAGCCAGCTGGTGCAGCGGGGAGGTGGAGACTGGTTGTTCTCTCCCCCTCAGCTTCTGGGTCAAGATCGCCAGGATGCGTTGATGGGGCCCGCCTCCTGCGTTTCCTGTCCCAGTTTCGGCCCCGGGGACACAACGATGGCGCCGCCTACGCCGGTCAGGTCGCCCGTAGCACCTGCCTCACCCAACGATGACGTGGTGCCTACGGCGTCCGTGGCTGCGTGCAAGGGGGCCTTTGAAGTGGAAGGATGTGTTGTCGCGCCGGATTTTTCTTATGCGCCATGGATGAAGAAAATGACAACGAAGAAGACGATGATGAAGACCGACGCGTTGTTTACAACTTCGGTTTCGCGCAATCGACACCCCCTACTTGGCGTGTCAAAGATGTTGTTGGTGAACACGAACACCTATGGGGCATGAGACCCTTTGTGGTTCGGCAAGGGGGTGTTCACGTTGCACAAAGAGCGGAAGCCATGAGGCAACACGACGATGATGACGCTGGATGTTTTTACCAGGTTTAGGCCGCTGTGAGGCTTAAAACCCTACTCCTACTTTTGGTGGATTGGATGAGGGAATCACAACAGTACGCAACGCTCAAGATCGACAAGGTTGCCCCGGGGGAGAAGCTACGCGCGTACAAGTGTGAGGGGGTCTGAATCCCTTTCTAGTTTAACTCGGACCTCCTTTTATAGTTCAAGGGGTAGCCACAATGGTAAAACAGTCATTATCTAGTGATTAGATAGCTAACAGTGCTATCGTACCTAACTCTGGCAGTTAGGACAAAATGCATTAAATGCATCGCTAGGTGTCGTGCTGAGGGTGAAACCCGGCAAGTCTGTCGTGCCGCTTAATCATCCTTAGCTTGTCATCTTGACACGCCTCTGGATGGGTGTAAAATGGAAGTGTTCTGCTCTCCATATTGCTGCCACGTGCTTAGTGGAAGCAACTTAGTCACCTGGGGGGCTTGACACTGCATGGACAAGTAATTGGTGTTGCGATGTGGTGAAGCGGTGGTAATTATCCCGAGCTTGTCGGGGGCAGGGCTTGCCGGGCCTTCTTGGAGGGGCGCGCGCCACGGTCTCCAGTTGCCCCGGAGGCGCAACTGGCGCGGTTTGGCTCTGTTGTTGATTGTTGCGTCAACCTTGTTGGCTTCGCCTAACCAGCAAGGGACACTTATATTGGAGTCTTTTTTCTTGTGTTGTAGGATGTCAGCACGCCTGTGTATGGGTCCGGGCAACAAACACAAATGTTTGGTGCACCGAATTAGCACATGTCCTAGAATTCATATCCAGCGTAGTCCATGACTATGGTGTTCCCCATAGCATAATCACGGGTAATGGCACTAACTTTACGACAAGGGAGGTCAAGGCGTGGTGCACGAAAATGGGAATCTAGCTAGACTACGCCTCCGTTTACCATCCCCAAACCAATGGGCAAGTTGAACGCGCCAATGGACTTGTGCTAAGTGCAATCGAGCTAGACTACGCCTCTGTTTACCATCCCCAAACCAACGGGCGAGTTGAACGTGCAAATGGACTCATGCTAAGTGGCATCAAGCCATGCCTAGATCGCTCCTTGAAGGAGGCCGACTGCAATTGGGTACAGGAGCTTGACTCCATACTTTGGGGCCTACGCACTAAACCTAATCGATCCACAGGCTACACACCCTTTTTCATCGTGTATGGAGCCGAGGCCGTCCTACCATGTGACCACATTCACGATGCACCTAGAGTGCACATATACGAAGAGAAGGAGGCCGAGCTAGATCGGCAGGACGAACTCGATGCCCTTGAGGAAGAGAGGGATGTGGCCCGAGCACGTTCCACCTTTTACCAGCAACAGGCACGACCTTACCAAAGCAGGGAGGTCCGGACAAAAGCATTCAACACGAGTGACCTGGTCATGGGATTTAATCTAGAAAAGCAGAAGCACAAGCTCCATTCCAAATGGGACAAACCTTTTATAATCGACCAAGTACTCATCGGAAGTGCATATCGTATCCGACATTCCACGTATAACATGATGGACCCAAATCCTTGGAATGGTGCTCTCCTTCGACGATTTTATGGTTAACCACAGCCACCCTCATGTCGCCCTTTTATTAGCATTTAAATAAACACAAATTTACCTTTTCTTAGTTGTTAGAAGCTTCCTTTTTGCTAGTTATGATCGGTCAATCCGAAGTGACGTGATCACATTGAACACATATTACATGTAAGCCATACACTATATGCTACAGGTTTATTCTCGAAGCCGAACATATTTTTAGCACTATCGGTGCCTCCTCTAAATATAGTCGTTTTTTGCCTTTATATGCATCAACTTGCCTTTAGTTTTGGCCAAGCTGGGTTGCCTGGCTCCTATGATCACCTCTTATGTTCCCGATTGTTCAGCTAAGGGGTAAAGAGAGCACCTTTGCGATTGTTGCTACCGGGTCAACCGGATTAGCACCTAAGACGGGTGAAGCTGAAAGCTAGCGTTCTTAAGAAAATAATTGGTCGGCAGTGATGGAAGTGAGAGTACTAGTGTTTACACACAACTAACCGGGGGCTTTACGCTCACCTCGGGTGCACATATTTCGCTAGATCAAGCGGATCGTCATGATCACACATGATCACCTAAGGAAAGGAACCAATGGAGGAACTATTTTTCTTGGAAGATGTTTCTTTCGCTTAAACGTAATATAACATAAGCTATGGATCACTTTGTTTTTTGAGCCCCATAGCCAGATTGCCTCGCTTACCGAAGTGCCTGGTCTACTAGGCCGTACCAGAAGTAGGAAGCACTCTTTGGCCAATTGTCTAGGAGGGAGAAGCCAGAGGCTGGCTAACAAAGTTTGTACAACAGATGCAATCAAAATGACGTAAAGTACATTGATACATAGAGTCATTATACATATATTAAAACTTATCAAGCCCGTCTATCAAAGAATTAAGGGAACTGTCCTACTGCGAAAAGCACAAGGCAGGCATCACAATGTCATACGCCAGGCTGGTCAGTACCTCTTTTTCGTCAGGACCAATAGGGCCCACTTTGGCTAGGTGCTCCGTCTTTACACCTGTATATCAGGTCTTGACCATTGCCCATGCCTCCCGTGCTCCCTCCCGGCCAGCCAGCGATATCTTCTATGTCTGAAGGGGGCACCAAGCCCCTTTGAGACATTTGGCGAGGTCACATTCTCCTCGGGACATAGAGCTTTACATACAGCCTTCATAGCCTTCTGAGCTCTTTCATGCTCCTCGGTTAACTGAGCAAGCATGTCTTCAGGCGCGGTGCTGATACGCCCAAAATGTACCTACTTTTCCAAACACTTTTGCTCTTCTTTTGGACTCTAATTTGCATAATTTGAATGGAACTAACCCGGGCTGATGTTGTTTTCAGAAAAATTGCCATGGTGTTGTTTTTCTGCAGAAATAAAAGTTCTCAGATTGAGCTAAAAATTTACAGAGAATTATTTCAGAATATATAAAAAATATTGGCAAAGGAAATTACCAGAGGGGGGTCACCCGGGCGCCACAAGCCTAGGGGGCGTGCCCACACCCCATCCCAAGGCGCACCTGGCAGGCTTGTGGGCCCCTGACAGCTCCCTCAACCTTAAATCCAACTCCATAAGTACCTATTCGTAAGGGAAAAAATCAGAGAGAAGGAATCATCGCGTTTTACGATACGGAGCCGCCGCCACCTCCTGTTCTTCATCTGGATGGCCGATCTTGAGTCTGTCCTGGGCTATGAAGAGGGGTATTCCGTCATCATCATCAACCTTCCTCCATCACCAATTTCATGATGCTCATCGCCGAGAGTGAGTAATCCCTTCGTAAGCTTGCTGGACGGTGATGTGTTGGATGATATTTATCATGTAATTGCGTTAGTTTTGCTAGGGCTTGATCCCTAGTACCCACTATGTTTTGAGATTGATTTTGCTATGACTTTGCTATGCTTAGTGCTTGTCACTAGGGCCCGAGTGCCAAGATTTTAGATCTGAACCCTTTATGTTTTCACAAATAAATTTTGTTTCTTGATCCTATCTTCCAAGTTGTATGCACCTATTACATGTTATGATCCGCATACCCCAAAGTGACAGAAATTGGGATTCTTCCTGGTGATTACCATAGTTTGGGGAGTTCATGTATTCACTATGTGCTAATGCTTTGTTCTGGTTCTCTATTAAAAGGAGGCCTTAATATCCCTTAGTTTCCTTATGGACCCCATTGCCATGGGAGGGTAGGACAAATGATGGCATGCAAGTTCTTATCGCAAGCACATATGACTATATACGGAATACATGGCTACATTACATTGATGAGTTGGAGCTAGTTATGTGTCGCCCTAGGTTATGACTGTTACATGATGAATATCATCCAACATAATTATCATTGATCCAATGCCTATCAGCTTTTCGCTTATTGATCATTGCTAAGTTAATACTATTGTTGCTGCTGTTACAATCACTATAAAACTGCTACTATTACTGCTACCATTGCTATTACTACTGCTACCACCGCTACCAAACTTGGGGGAGGCTTATCCACTTACTTAATGCTTTGCCTGATCGTCCTCTTAAGAAAAATGAAATACTTGATATCGTTTATAATGGACTAACCGATGCTTCGAGCGACTACCAAGATAGTTGTGCTGGTTGTGTTTTCAGGGAATAGACTGTTCAACAAGCCGAAGACCTATTGAATAATATATTGAGAAATGATAATGATTGGACACTTCCTGAACCACTTCCTAAACCAACACCAAAGAAGAGAGGTATTCTATTCCTCAATCCTAAAGATATGCAAGATGCAAAAAAATCTATGAAATAAAAAGGTATTAAAGCCGAAGATGTTAAGAATTTACCCCCTATTGAAGAAATACATGGTCTCTACAGCCCAACACATGTAGTAGAGGCAAATTTATTATAAGATTTGATGAAGGTGATACTCCTTATAATAAATCTGCTAGTTAATGCTTGAATGGATTTGGTAACTACATTGTTAAGCAAGAGCATTTTAATGCATAAGTTATGAAACAATTGAAACACACTTCTTTCGTGATTGATTGTTTGAGTGACACTACAAAAAAACAACTTTCATGATGATACGAGTTTTTCACAGTAGGTCACGTTTTCTGTCATGCATGTACATCCATGAAAATTTTATGACAGAATCAAGATAGACATACTTGTGTTATCGTAGAAGTGTTCCATGACAATACCAAAATTATCATCACGGAAGTGTCCACTTCCATGATGATAAATGGCGCGTCATGGAAGTGTTTTTGTCAAGGGTAACCAAAACATGGCATCCACCGTAACGGGTCGCCGTTAAGCTATCGGGTTCCGGTTTGGATCCGAAAACCCATTAACAGCCCGGACCAATGGGGATTTTCCATGTGTAAAATTCTCATTCGCCGGAGCATCCACGTGTCGGCATAACGTTCGGGCAGATGTCATCCATACAATGGAGGGAATGCGCCTCTGATGCCTCGACACGTGGCATGGCCCAAGCATATCCCATTTAGGATAAAAAGGCCGGCCTAGGCAAGGGCCCACAAGATTTTGTCATACTCTACTGGGCCGGCCCGTTAACAGCCTGCCATGGTCTGGGCCAAATTACGGCCCACATAAGATCTGGCCCGTTAGATGCATGTCATGTTTTGGGCCAAATGACAACCCACATTAGATCTGGGTCATTTACAGTTTGTCATGTTTTGGGCCAAATGATGGCACATATCGGATCCGGCCCGTTAACTGCCTGACTTATTTTGGGCCAAATTACAGCCCATATATGATCTTCCCTTTAACAGGCACGGTGCTTTCGGTCTGTTAATGGCCATTGTTAGATATGGGCCGTTGTCGGCCCGGTTTCACTTTCAGCCATTTCACGGCCTGTGCTGCATGTGGGCCTATTTCTGGGACAAGTGACTTTTAGCTTCTTAAAGGCCCGCAGTCTTCGTGGATACATTTTAGCCCAACCTGACTATTGGCCCATTAAAGGCCCGTGACATAATTGGGCTTAATGATGGCCCGCTTGGCAACCGGCCTGCTTACGACTGCGACTTCTTGAGCTTGTGTTGGTTTTTACCTTGAAGAGGAAAGGGTGATGCAGCAAAGTAGAGATAAGTATTTCCCTCAGTTTGAGAACCAAGGTATCAATCCAGTAGGAGACAACGCACAAATCACCAATACCTACACAAACAATCAAACAACTTGCACCCAATGCGATAAAGGGGTTGTCAATCCCTTCACGGTTACTTGCAAAATTGAGATCTGATAGAGGTAGATGAAACTAAACAAACGATAAAGTAAATATTTTTGGTATTTCTGGTTTATAGATCGGAAAGTAAAAGATTGCAAAATAGTAGATCGAAAACTAATATGATGGAAAATAGTAGATCGGAAACTGATATGATGGAAAATAGTAGATCAGAAACTTATATGATGGAGAATACTAGATCAGAAACTTATATGATGGAATATAGACCCGGGGGACATAGTTTTCACTAGAGGCTTCTCTAAAGATAGCAAATAATACGGTGGGTGAACAAATTACTGTCGAGCAATTGATAGAAAAGCGCATAGTTATGACGATATCTAAGTCAATGATTATGAAATATAGGCGTCACATCCGTGTCAAGCAAACCGAAATGATTCTGCATCTACTACTATTACTCCACACATCGACTGACTCATGCCTGCATCTACAGTATTAAATTCATGAAGAACAGAGTAACGCATTTAGTAAGATGGCATGATGTAGAGGAATAAACTCAAGGAATATGATGTAAACCCCATCTTTTTATCCTCGATGGCAACAATACAATATGTGCCTTGCTGCCCCTACTGTTAGTTGGAAAGGACACCACAAGATTGAACCCAAAGCTAAGCACTTTTCCCATTGCAAGAAAAACCAATCTAGTTGGCCAAACTAAACCGATAGTTCGAAGAGAATTACAAAGATATCAAATCATGCATATAAGAATTCAGAGAAGATTCAAATAATATTCATAGATAGGCTTGTCATAAATCCACAATTCATCGGCTCGACAAACACACCGCAAAAGAAGATTACATCGGATAGATCTCCACGAACATCGAGGAGAACATGGTATTCAGAATCAAAAAGAGAAAAGAAGCCATCTAGCTACTAGCTATGGACCCGTAGGTCTGTGGTAAACTACTCACGCTTCATGAGAAGGTCAATAGAGTTGATGTAGAAGGCCTCCGTGGTCGAATCCCCCTTCTACAGGATGCCGGAAAAGGCCCCTAGATGGGATCTCATGGGTATAGAAGGTTGCGGCAGTGGAAAAGTGTTTTCGTGGATCCTTGTGGTGGTTTGGGAATATATGTCAATATATAGGCGAAAGAATTAGGCCAGGAGAGGCACATGGGGCACACAAGGCAGGGGACGCGCCCTACCCCTTGGGTGCACCCTCCACCCTTGTGGCCGCCTCGTAGCTCCTCGGACTTGCACTCAAAGCCTCCTGGGTGTCTTTTGGTCCAAGAAAAATCATCGCGAAGGTTTTATTCCGTTTGGACTCCATTTGGTATTCCTTTTCTACGAAACTCAAAAAAAAGAAGGAAAAAACAAAAACTAGCATAGGGCTCTAGGTTAATAAGTCAGTCTGAAAAATAATATAAAATAGCATATTAATGCATATAAGACATCCAAAACATATAATATAATAGCATGGAACAATCAAAAGTTATAGATACGTTGGAGACGTATCAAGCATCCCCAAGCTTAATTCATGCTCGTCCTCGAGTAGGTAAATGATAAAACAATTTTTTTATGTGGAATGCTACCTAACATATTTATCCATGTAATTTTCTTTATTGTGGCATGAATATTTAGATCCATAAGATTCAAAACAGAAGTTTAATATTGACATAAAAACAATAATACTTCAAGCATACTAACAAGGCAATTATGTCTTCTCAAAATAACATGGCCAAAGAAAGCTTGTCCCTACCAAATCATATAGTCTGGCTATGCTCCATCTTCATCACACAAAATATTCAGATCATGCACAACCCCGATGACAAGCCAAGCAATTGTTTCATACTTTTGATGTTCTCATTCTTTTTCAACTTTCACGCAATACATGAGGGTGAGCCATGGACATAGCACTACAGGTGGAATAGAATATGGTGGTTGTGGAGAAGATAAAAAAGGAGATAGTCTCACATCAACTAGGCGTATCAACGGGCTATGGAGATGCCCATCAATAGATATCAATGTGAGTGAGTAGGGATTGCCATGCAACGGATGCACTAGAGCTATATGTTTATGAAAGCTCAAAAAGAAACTAAGTGGGTGTGCATCCAACTCGCTTTCTCACGAAGACCTAGGGCAATTAGAGGAACCCCATCATTGGAATATACAAGCCAAGTTCTATAATGAAAAATTCCCACTAGTATATGGAAGTGACAACATAGGAGACTCTCTATCATGAAGATCATGGTGCTACTTTGAAGCACAAGTGTGGTAAAAGGATAGTAGCATTGCCCCTTCTCTCTTTTCTCTCATTTTTTATTGGGCCTTCTCTAAATTTTTTTGGCCTCTTTTTTTCGTCCGGAGTCTCATCCCGACTTGTGGGGGAATCATAGTCTCCATCATCCTTTCCTGGCATGGAACAATGCTCTAATAATGAAGATCATCACACTTTATTTACTTACAACTCAAGAATTATAACTCGATACTTAGAACAAAAGATGACTCTATATTAGTGCCTCCGGCGGTCTACCGGGATGTGCAATGAATCAAGAGTGATAGGTATGAAAGAATTATGAACGGTGGCTTTGCCACAAATACTATGTCAACTACATGATCATGCAAAGCAATATGACAATAATGAAGCGTGTCATAATAAACGGAACGGTGGAAAGTTGCATGGCAATATATCTCGGAATGGCTATGGAAATGACATAATAGGTAGGTATGGTGGCTGTTTTATGGAAGGTATATGGTCAGTGTATGGTACCGGCAAAAGTTGCGCGGTACTAGAGAGGCTAGCAATGGTGGAAGGGTGAGAATATGTATAATCCATGGACTCAACATAGACATAAAGAACTCACATACTTATTGCAAAAATCTATTAGTTATCAAAACGAAGTATTACACGAATGCTCCTAGGGGGATAGATTGGTAGGAAAAGACCATCGCTCGTCCCCGACCGCCACTCATAAGGAAGACAATCAATAAATAAATCATGCTCCGACTTCATCACATAACGGTTCATCATACGTGCATGCTACGGGAATCACAAACTTTAACACAACTACAATCCACAATTACTCACTAGCATGACTCTAATATCACCATCTTTATATCTCAAAACAATCATAAGGAATCAAACTTCTCATAGTATTGAATGCGCTTTATACGAAAGTTTTTATTATTACCCCTCTTGGATGTCTATCATATTAGGACTAAATTTATAACTAAAGCAAATTACCATGGTGTTTACGGACTCTCAAAATAATATAAGTGATGCATGAGAGTTCAATAATTTCTGTATAATTAAACCACCGCCGTGCTCTAAAAAGATATAAGTGAAGCACTAGAGCAAAATTGCCTAGCTCAAAAGATATAAGTGAAGCACAAAGAGTATTCTAATAAATCACGATTCATGCGTGTCCCTTTCAAAAGGTGTGTACAGCAAGGATGATTGTGGCAAACTAAAAGCAAAGACCCAAATCATACAAGACGCTCCAAGCAAAACACATATCATGTGGTGAATAAAAATATAGCCTCAAGTAAAGTTACCGATAGACGAAGACGAAAGAGGGGATGCCTTCCGGGGCATCCCCAAGCTTAGTCTCTTGGTTTTCCTTGAATATTACCTTGGGGTGCCATGGGCATCCCCAAGCTTAGGCTCTTTCCACTCCTTATTCCATAGTCCATAAAATCCTTACCCAAAACATGAAAACTTCACAACACAACAAACCAAGGTAGAATTTCTTCCTACTACTTCTTGAGCTTACGTTGGTTTTTCCCTTCAAGAGGAAATGGTGATGCAGCAAACTAGAGATAAATATTTCCCTCAGTTTGAGAACCAGGGTATCAATCTAGTAGGAGACAACACACAAATCACGAATACCTGCACAAACAATCAAACAACTTGCACCCAACGTGATAAAGGAGTTGTCAATCCCTTCACGGTTACTTAAAAAAGTGAGATTTGATAGAGATAGATGAAACCAAACAAACGATAAAGTAAATATTTTTGGTATTTTTGGTTTATAGGTCGGAAAGTTAAAGATTGCAAAATAGTAGATCGGAAACTAATATGATGGAAAATAGTAGATCGGAAACGAATATGATGGAAAATAGTAGATTGGAAACTTATATGATGGAAAATAGTAGATCGGAAACTTATATGATGGAAAATACACCCGGGGGCCATAGGTTTCACTAGAGGCTTCTCTCAAGATAGCAACTAATACGGTGGGTGAACAAATTACTGTCAAACAATTGATAGAAAAGCGCAAAGTTATGACGATATCTAAGGCAATGATTATGAAATATAGGCATCATGTCCGTGTCAAGTAGACCGAAACGATTCTGCATCTACTACTGTTACTCCAAAAATCGACCGACTCCTGCCTGCATCTACAGTATTATGTTCATGAAGAAGAGAGTAACACATTAAGTAAGATGACATGATGTAGAGGAATAAACTCAAGCAATATGATGTAAACCCCATATTTTTATCCTTGATGGCAACAATACAATACGTGCCTTGCTGCCCCTACTGTCACTTGGAAAGGACACCACAAGATTGAACCCAAAGCTAAGCACTTCTCCCATTGCAAGAAAAACCAATCTAGTTGGCCAAACTAAACCGATAGCTCGAAGAGAATTACAAAGATATCAAATCATGCATATAAGAATTCAAAGTAGATTCAAATAATATTCATAGATAAGCTGATCATAAATCCACGATCCATCGGATCTCGACAAACACACCGCAAAAGAAGATTACATCGGATAGATCTCCAAGAACATCGAGGAGAACATGGTATTGAGAATCAAAGAGAGAGAAGAAGCCATCTAGCTACTAGCTATGGACCCGGACGTCTGTGGTAAACTACTCATGCTTCATCGGAAGGGCAATAGAGTTGATGTAGAAGCCCTCCGTGATTGAATCCTCCTTCGGCAGGATGTCGTAAAAGGCCCCTAGATGGGATCTTAGGGGTACAGAAGGTTGCGGCGGTGGAAAAGTGTTTTCGTGGATCCTTCTGGTGGTTGGGAATATATGTGAATAATAGGCGAAAGAATAAGATCAGGAGAGTCACGTGGGGCCCACAAGGCAGGGAGCGCGCCCTACCCCCCTGGGCGCGCCCTCCACCCTTGTGGCGGCCTCGTGGATCCTCTGACTTGCACTCCAAGCCTCTTGGGTGTCTTCTGGTCCAAGAAAAATCATCGCGAAGGTTTTATACTGTTTGGCCTCCGTTTGGTATTCCTTTTCTGCGAAACTCAAAAACAAGGAAAAAACAAAAACTGGCACTGGGCTCTAGGTTAATAAGTTAGTCCCAAAAATAATATAAAATAGCATATTAATGCATATAAAACATCCAAAACAGATAATATAATAGCATGGAACAATCAAAATTATAGATACGTTGGAGACGTATCAACGACCCATAATGTTAATTGGCCAACTGTGGCCCAACACATATTTTGGCCTGTCAACGGCCCGTTTTGTGGTTTGGCCAACCATGGGCCTCCGACACTGTTCATGCCCAGTCCACTTTTCAGACTGTTAAATGCTCATTCTATTTTCTCGCCCAACTTAGGCAACAACTAATAGTTGATGAGTTTACGTCTAGGCCTGCTATTGGCCGGACATGATTGTAGGCCCACTTTTCGGCCCATTCACAACGATTGGCAGGCCGGCCAGTTTTACTGTCGTAAATTATATAATATAAACCAAACGTTTAGGCCCATTGCGCTCCATCAAAGCTTACGGCCTTTTCATGGAGCGACGACAGCATATACAGAAACTTAATTACAACATCATGTCGAAGAATATACCTAGAGTATACAGCAAAGAAATCACTGCATATTACATGCACTTAGCATAAAATTTCGCCGCCAGCGATAATAAAGCACAACCAGACAGCAGATTACATACACTAGGCATCAAAGATCGCCAGCAGTGCAAATAAACACGCCGCCTAAAATAATATACAGAACCGACATCACTTCAACGCAGTTCAAGAAAGGTTAGCCCTGCCTAGGTGCTGCAGCGCAAGCAGCTGAGCAAGCTGATGACTAGACTTGTTTGACGCTTATATCCAACTCTAGTTGCATAGCATCAATGGTAGTTCTTGGCGTTAGTGATATCACCGTGAAAGAGAAAAAAGCAGACAAATAACATGCTTTGCACATATAAGCAACAATGTTGTCGATTCATCCCATTTCTTAGTGGCAAATAAAGAGACATGTATTAAAATAGAATAAAAATTATTCACAGTTAAGACATGGCAGGAAATGGCATTGTGCATGAGTGGCCAGCTTCACCACACCAATGGATTACAGATGAAGAACACAAGCATACATGCAGGGCTAAAGAATGTATAAGCATCGATGGTGAGTGTACTGTCAATTTATCCCATTTCAGATTGGTAAATCAAGAGACATGATTTAAATAACATGAACATAATGTGCATTGTTCATAGGTAAGACATAGTAGATATGATATTGTCCTGGAATTCGTAGTTTGACCACACGATAGGATTACTGATCAACAACACAAGCATACATGTAGTGCTAAGGTAGATCACTTGCTACATTTAGTTTAATTTACTGGTATGAATAAGGAAGTAGGTTGTACAACTAAAAACTGCAATTGAGAAGGAGAAACTTATGTTTATGAACTTCTTCATAATAAACTTTAAACATGCAATTTGATGCAAACGACAAAAAAAAACAGCAGGTGCAGTCATTGCTATCCAAATATACACAACAAAGTTTAAAGGCTCGAGAAGGAGAAACATACGTTAGTAATGAAGACCAGCTCTATAAAGCCCTTTTCCATGCTGATGGGGGGGGGGCAATTCAAGAAGATACCACAGAGTCTTGTTCATAAGCATTGCCTTTATTCTACATTTTGTTAAGAGTAAATATAGAAGTGATAATATAGGAACAAATGGACATTATTTAAGCTAAGATGCAGAGTGATTCTACATAATCAACTAGCTATAAATGCAGGTACAACATACAACCAAAAGGTACTGACAAGAGTAATGCAGAGCTAAACATCTTCAGTAGCATTGGTTTTATTCAACATTTTGGTAAGAGTAAACATAGATCTGATGTGTACAAAATGGATGCCGGGGGAAAATAAGTTGCAAAGTGATGGTACATGAACAACTAGCTGGCAGTATAAGTATAGTGATAAAGGACAATAGATACATACAAGAACAATGTAGAGCTAAACTTCTTCATAAGCATTGGTTTTTTCTACATTAATGTAAGAATTAATATAGATCTAATAATTAGGAGAGAACAGTGGATATGCAGGTTATCATGCACATTGATGCACATAATCAAGCAGGTATGAATGTAAGTACAGCGATACCAGACAATATGTACTAACAAGATCAAAGAAGCGAGCAGCATAGTTGCGATATCCTAGGTTTTGTGGCGCTGGTTCTATCACCAATATAAGTGGGGTGATCTATGATTTCTCCGGTACCACTGCCATTTTCAAGGACTTCCTACTACTCCTTCAGGTTCTGCAATCACTCTCTTCCTTTTGGATGTCTGATACACAAGAACAACATTTCAATGGAAAAACATGGTATGATGACAAATGGAATGCGTATTGATAATGGGTGGGCACGACAAATTCACATATATGATGAGTAAACTAAGCAGATGGCGGTGCAAAGAAGCAAACAAAATGCAAGACAAATCACACAAGTCACGTGCAACCAATAAAACCTTGCCAAATTAGAACATACACCTTATAGGGTGAACAGGATAGACCATCTGCCTTTGACTCCTTGAGCTCAGAATAATCATTAGCATCATATTCTGAACATGAATCTGTAGGTGTGGAGTGTGTTGGCTTCATTCCATCCAGAATGGAACATAATGCCCTAATGCCATGTTTGTTAGTCATTGCACTATTCTGCGATACTCTTCTGATGTGTGCATTCTCATATTCATTGTGATTTTGTTCAATATCTGAGAAGCATGACAACATAGATAGTAGTGAGATTATCTTTGTAATGCAGAGGATATTCTAATATAATAAGGGCTCCTTATAAACCCTTGTGTGCAATCACTGGATTGGGATGAGAGAGCCCTAGTATGTTGTAATTTGGTGTGTACAATAATATAATCTGGCACAACTACCCAAAAAAATAGGCTCCCTAATGGGGGCTCCAGAAGAAAGGATAGTTGGCAGATAGGTTCATAATATACTGTATTGAAAGTTTATTGCGAAACCATGACAACGAGAGTGCACAGTGAAATAGTACTCCGACATGTCTATATGTGGCGCACATGCATTTCAAAAGTCAAGTAGTATCATTAGGCATTAGCTGACGAATTAAATTTAGGCTTTGGAAATATGAGTGGCCTGTAGTTTTGCTTGAAGGATGGAGTGCTGGTATTACGACACAAAGCCACTACGCAGATTGTAGTGTCGATAAAAGGGGGACACCATAAGCATCATAAATAAATTAGGGAAGTGGAACTGGCTAGAAAATATGAGGTTGTATTACCGCTACTAACCCAAAGCCTAACGATCACCTAAAGCCACACTACTGTTACTATCAGTCTAGTCTCTCAAATGTCGCGTAGCTCCCAGCATTTTCTGGATATTATGGCAGACCAACTCGAATTGCTGAAAGCAACTTGCAGAAGCGGCCAAATAGACCTGTCGACTACAGATGTCCCTGCTTGCCTTCTTGACGAGGAACATGATGTACTTATTAAAGAAGAATAGAAGTGTAACATCCCAAAAAATTTATTTGGAATGTTATATTAGAGCATGAGCATTTTGCGTAATTTGATCATCATTTGAATAATTTTAAGTGTTTATGAGTGCTTTCCTTTTTAATCATTTTTCTTATTATTAAAGTGTTAGAATGGCAACCTATACAAAATTATAATTTGCATATTACTATTTAACCGAACAGTAGCAATATTATCCCTATATTGCATTTTGAGTAATTTAATTATATCCAAATAATATTTTTACTAGACTCCAAATAATAAGTATGTTATGAGAAAATTATTATTTTATATCTTGTTTAACTTTTTACGCCTTTAGTAATAGTAACTTATTATTACACCTAACCAATTAGCTCACGGGGCTAAGCCCACTCTTATTTCCTAAGCTACTCATCCGAGCACAGCACAACAGTTGGACCTACATACATGCAGCACGACCCAGCACCACTCTTATATATTTTCTTTTGGTAAATGTTTGGGGATGGCACGCTAGCTGAACACTCGGTCGGTCGCTTGTGAGCCGGACAGAAAGCTCAGAAGATTTGGACTTGCAGACAGCACACATATTCAACTTGGAGCGTTACATCCACAATTTGGAGGGAAGCTTGGTGGATTCTCTCCAAAAGGTCAGGCAACAACGTGCGGGAATTGACATGCACGACGACATGGAGTACAAGTTCGAGACTCATGTGTTTGAGATGGAACAAGTACGTGAAGATGTAGATAAGTAACGAGCAAGCACTACTGCAGGATGCTGCTAACGTGACACTACGATCAGAGACCCTTCGATGAAACTGTGTGGGATGCAATAATCGCAAACGGTGGTGTAAAAGAACCGTCAAAAAGGTGCAAAACGTTTGCGATGGTGGAGCCATCAAACACGGTTCAGATTTTAGTTGCGTGTGCGATGCAGGCCATACGGTTCAGTTCAATGAATTATTTGCGATGAGGCGAAACAAAAGAAATGGGCAGTCAGATGAAGGCGTGTGCGATATACATCATACGGTTCACTCGGATAAACTATTTGTGATGAGGAGGAACAATAGAAACGGGCAGCTAAATAAAGGTGTGTGCGATTAAGGGCATACGCTTCAGAAGGATTAACTGTTTGCGATTAGGCAACAGAACAGAAACGGGTCAGCCAGATCAAAGTGTCTGCGATTGATGGCATACACTTCACACGGATGAACTGTTTGTAATTAGCCACAACAAATATAACAGTTAGGTAGATCAACGTGTGTGCGCTAGATGGACACACACATTCTAATTAAAAGAAGCATGCACAATGGTAATAACGAGCGCGCATGGTTGTTGGAATAAGACGTGTGCTGACATTGCCTATTGCGGTGCAGCTTATGGTGCAAACGCCACGTACGTGGCCGAGAAGGTGTGCCCACGTTACGCCTTCCAGGAATTGTGCCGCACTTATAACCGTCAATAAATTTCGAGCCAGCGTCCCGTCACATTCCAAATTGCAAACCTGTTCACACCGATCAAAACCTAAACGGTTTCCCACTTAGGAGCGTATTAGTACTCACTTATAAATACTACTACTCCAAGATAACTGCACATTCCTCCTCAACTCCTCATCCACAAAAACAAACAAGTTATTCATCATCGTTCCCTTGCGTCTGCCATGGCCAGCGTGAATTCTGGGTTGAGAGATTGCCACCAGGGAGATGCGAGCAAGGAAGCGGAAGCACGAGAGATGTCCCACCTTGCCGCGAACGCAGCCGGCATGTCCTGCCGCACGGCTGTAGCAGCACAGAGGTCCCGCCGTGCCGCCGAAGCTGCACGAAGGTCCCGCTACGCCGTCGATGCAGCAGATTGGTCCGGCCGCGCCGCGGAAGCAGAAGAAATGTCCCGCCGCACCGCGAATGCAGCAAAGATGTCCTCCCACACTGTGGCAGCCAGGGAAAATGTCTCACGGGCAGGCGAGGACTCTTACAGGCGCATGCATGCGATCATCCATAGCCAGATGGATCAGATCTCCGGTTGGGCGAGGTTGCAGGACGATATGAAAGCCTCTTTTGACTAGGCTACCGGCATCATCCGGCAACTAAATGAGAGCAATGCGAAGCTCCTGGCAGAGCGCGGCCTGCTGAGGGCGAAGATCGTCGGAAGTGTGGTGCAGCAAGAGGACACCACTGCCTTGTTGAAGAAGACCGGCGTCATCGTCGAGAAACATATGGACGAGAATGCCATGCTGCGCATCAAGCGCAGAAGGCTAGTGGAGGAATCCGTGGGTGCTCTCAAGCATCATCTTGAGGACAAAAAATAGCTCATCGCCACTCGCCACGGAGACTAGTTCTCTCGGCCTGCAGCAATGCATCAAGAAAGTAGAGATCAGCGAGCCAGATCGTTGTCTTCCTTCTTCTTTTGCCCTTGTGTATTTTGGGCGTTGCCGATGTGGCTTTTTTTAATTATGTTCCTAAATATGTAAGACAACTATTATCCATTGTCATCGTCTTTATATTCATCATGCTTGCTATAACTCACAGTCGATGATATATAGGTCTGTCGGATCTTACATCAAGATCCGTGCAAAACTTTCTTTTTCAGATTTTCATTTTTCTCTCCTAGATCTCAGTCCAGTGAGACATATAGCCACGCCTAGAACAAGGGCTCGGGCGCCATTAATGGAGACGTTGGGAGGGAGGTGCACGACAAGTAGAGGTCAAGGGCTCTCGTCCCGATGAGCACGCGCAGGGGTCTGATCGCACGCCTCACGTACTCAAATAGCTACCCCGCACGGCACCTCCTAGACAATAAAAAAGGGGACGCGTGGCGGCACGTAATTGGTAAGTAGAACACCCAAGGTTTCAATAATACTTGTGTTTCCGATTTGTAACGTGACAACACTTGTTTCAAAATGACTTTGTTGATTGTTAATGTGTACGCCTTCGCAAATCGTACAGAAATATTACCACAGCATGTTGGTGCCATGTCATGACACCATGCAAAGTTTCATGATTTTCAGGTGTGTTTTGGATTTACAGGAATTAAAAAACCAAGTTTCTCAATCTTTTTGGCCGAGCAACGACGCCCAGATGTTTGAATTTCATTCCCATTTCTTGCATGGGACCTAGAAATTCACCCAAGGACACACATGTGATTTTTCAACCAACTTTGGTGCACTAGAACATTTTCTTGTAGTTCAAATTTGGATTATGCACATTAAATGCCCAGAAACTCAATTAATGTATAAAAAAGGCCAAACGAACCCGGAATAATTCCAAAATTTAGCACAATACTTCTATTTGGTCTAATCTGCCTATGTAAAAAAATTAAGGCATGAGAAGGCAGTGTACCTATGTCATTTCGCACACGGAGGTGACACGTTCCCTCTCGGAACCACGAGCCTTCTTGAGGGAAGCTCCGGTGTGCAAAAAGCTTACACCAAAGCTTGTCCCAATTCGGCCAAAAAATTTACCGCAGCATGTTGGTGCCATGTCATGACACCATGCCAAGTTTCATGATTTTCGGGCGTGTTTTGGATTTACAGGAATTAAAAAACCAAGTTTCTCAATCTTTCCGACCGAGCCACGACACCCAGATGTTTGAATTTCATTCCCATTTCTTGCATGAGACCTAAAATTCACCCATGGACACACATGTGATTTTTCAACCAACTTTGGTGCACTGGAGCATGTGCTTGTAGTTCAAATTTGAATTATGCACATTAAATGCCTAGAAACTCACTTAATGTATAAAAAAGGTGAAACGAACCCAGAATAATTCCAAAATTTAGCACGATAATTCTATTTGGTCTAAGCTGCATGAGTAAAAAAATTAAGGTGGGAGAAGGCAGAGTACATATGTCGTTTCGCACATGGAGGTGACACGTTGCCTTCCGGAAGAACGAGCCTTCTTGACGGAGCTCCGGTTTGCAAGAAGCTTACACCAAAGCTTGTCCCAATTCGGCCAAAAAATTACCGCAGCATGTTGGGGCCATGTAATGACACCAAGCCAAGTTTCATGATTTTCAGACGTGTTTTGGATTTACAGAAATTAAAAAACCAAGTTTCTCAATCTTTTCGGCCGAGCCATGACGCCCAGATGTTTTAATTTCATTCCCATTTCCTGCATGGGATCTAGAAATTCACCCAAGGAAACACATGTGATTTTTCAACCAACTTTCGTGCAATTGAGCATGTGCTTGTAGTTCAAATTTGACTTATGCACATTGAATGCCCAGAAACTCAATTAATGTATAAAAAAAGGCCAAACGAACCCGGAATAATTCCAAAATTTAGCACGATACTTCTATTTGGTCTAATCTGCCTGTGTAAAAAAATTAAGGCGGGAGAAGGCAGTGTACGTATGTTGTTTCGCACACGGTGGTGACACGTTCCCTCTCGGAACCACGAGCCTTCTTAAGGGAAGCTCCGGTTTGCAGGAAGCTTACACCAAAGCTTGTCCCAATTCGGCCAAAACATTTACCGCAGCATGTTGGTGCCATGTCATGACACCATGCCAAGTTTCATGATTTTCAGGCGTGTTTTAAATTTATAGGAATTAAAAAACCAAGTTTCTCAAGATTTCCCGGTCGAGCCACGACGCCCAGATGTTTGAATTTCATTCCCGTTTCTTGCATGGGACCTAGAAATTCACCCAAGGACACACATGTTATTTTTAAACCAACTTTGGTGCAATGGAGCATGTGCTTGTAGTTCAAATTTGAATTCTGCACATTAAATGCCCAGAAACTCAATTAATGTATAAAAAAGGCCAAACAAACCCGGAATAATTCCAAAATTTAGCACGATACTTCTATTTGGCCTAACCTGCCTGTGTAAAAAAATTAAGGTGAGAGAAGGCAGTGTACGTATGTCGTTTCGCACACGGAGGTGACACATTCCCTCTCAGAACCACGAGTGTTCTTGAGGGAAGCTCTGGTTTGCAAGAAGCTTACACCAAAGCTTGTCCCAATTCGGCCTAAAAAATTATGGCAGCATGTTGGTGCAATGTCATGACACCATGCCAAGTTTCATGATTTTCAGGCGTGTTTTGGATTTACAGGAATTAGAAAACCAAGTTTCTCAATCTTTACGGCCAAGCCACGACGCCCGGATGTTTGAATTTCATTCCCATATGTTGCATGGGACCTATAAATTCACCCAAAGACACACATGTGATTGTCAACAAACTTTGGTGCATTGGAGCATGTGCTTGTAGTTCAAATTTGATTTATGCATATTAAATGCTAGAAACTCAATTAATGCATAAAAATGCCAAACGAACCCGGAATAATTCCAAATTTAAACACGACACTCATGTACTAGTGGCATGTTCACTGTACGTAAATGTTCTAGCAATTCAAACAACATCCTTTCCCTCCATAACCCCATTTTGTCTTTCAAAACATAATGAAAAAATCAGGTATACCACAAATAGTTTACTAGAAAGAATCATGTGGGATGCGATATAAAATATCTTGGCGCACCGTCTTGTCTGGCTTACACAGGAATCTTCGTCGTCTACAGTCCACCGCCCCCGCTTGAACCACACTTGCGCGCCAGTTTCTCGCGGCACCGAGCGAAATATTTTTGCCCCCACGGCAATATATATCTCCCCGCCCCCTCCCTCCCACCAAAAGCCACATTTCCATTGTTCCTCCTTGCTTTCCAAGATCAAACCCTCACTGCTGCTTACTGGCAGCTCAGCCTCCTCGCCGGCGACCCTTCTTCTTGCAACGCCGCCTCCTTGCCGGCTACCCTTCTTCTTGCAGCGCCGCCTCCTCACCGGTGACACTTCTTCTTGCAGCGCCGCCTCCTCGCCGGCGACCCTTCTTCTTGCTGCGCGGCCTCCTCGCTGCCGACCCTTCTTCTTGCCGCGCGGCCTCGTCGATTGGTCAAGTAATCCACACCCCACCCACACCATCCTCCTCCTTTCCCGTCCCACATGCCCCAACGACGGCGCTACACCTTCCACCGAAATCACTGTCCCCCTCTCCAATTAAGCGCAGCCCACAACCATTTTGCACGCAATATAATGTGGAGCTCAGTAGCAAGCGGTCGCACGCGTGCACGTGGTCGCTGTGGCTGCCATGCGTGCCGACCGCCAGATCTTGGAAGAGCACTTCATCTTCGAGGCCACCATCGACACCGCCACGCGGTTGTCTACATTAAAATACAGTTTGTGCTATTTTCTCGAGGCCACCGCCAGTGCCTTCTAGTGATTTGTCCTTTGTAATGTTAAGATGCAATCTGATGTTCAGTTAACAGTTTGGTCCTCTGAAATGTAATATTCAGTTAACACTTTGGTCCAACAATTGCTACATTTCGTAGTACTGTTCTCAAGCATTCTTTGTTTTGTTAACTATCTTATCTTCTAGTACATGTTTCTATTCTGCAATGTCGTGCTCAGTTAACTATTTAGGTTCATTTGGTCTGTTGTACATTTTACTCTTTGGTTCAGTTCTGCAATTTGATTTTCATTTGATGTGGGTACAATTTTGTATTGTTGTGCATGTGACACCAATCGAATTTTGTTGTACTTAATACATATTGTACTGATGGGAAAATTTTGTTTTTGCCACTCTAGATTTTGCCAATTTTCCTTATGCCACTCTAGATTTCGACATTTCACTTTTGCCACTCTTAGTTTTTGACAATTATCACAATTGCCATTCCCATGGCAAAAGCAAAATTTCCAAAGTGGCAATTGTGATACATTTCAAAAGCTAAGAGTGGCAAAAATGAAATAATATTTTTTTGCTTTTGCCACGGAATGGCAATTGTGATAATTATCAAAAGCTAAGAGTGGCAAAAGTGAAATGTCAAAATCTAGAATGGTATAAGGAAAATTGGCTAAATCTAGAGTGGCAAAAACAAAATTTTCCCATCAATAATAGGCTAATTACCATGCTTATTGGCGTTTTCTATTGCAGACGGTTACTCAGAAAGCACTGTGGGCGATGAACTCAAACAACCCGCACAATTTCCAGAAAGTAGGCATGTTCGATCAACTAACAATCACACATGGCTTCCGACAGCGAACTGTTTGCGTTAGGCCACCTTGCACAAATGTTTCCACACAAAGAACTGTATGTGATATACATACAAATGGAAATGATTTTCTGGAAGTCACCGTGTGGGATGTACAAACGAACAGAAACAATTGGGTTTTGATGGCCGGCCAGATCGCACACGAGCTCATTTTGCCACAACCAGTGAGCCAGGAGGGCCTATCCCCGACGGTTTCTGGGTCGTGTGGGAAGGACCCCCCTACCGCCCACAGTCACTTGGCGACGTTTCCAAACTCCGTCACGGAAAGGGGTTAAAAACCGTTTGTATAGCACGTCGCTGTACCAGTGAAGGGTTAAAACTCTAGAGAAGGAGAACCTAGAGTTGCGAGAAGAGCTACAAAAGATGAAGGCCCAAGAAGTGGTGACGGAGGATAGGATTTATAAGCTCCGCAAAGAGAGGGAGTACTGGAAAACCCAGTATGAGGAAGCCCTTGATAGAGGAGCGAAACTTCAGGAAGTGGGAGAAAATGGTCCCTTCATCAGCAATGATAATGAATGGGACGGTACTATGACCATGGCAGCTGAATCACGCATCGGTCCGAGTTAGAATTGACCACCATGTTGAATAAACGTGTTTCGGTAGCGTACTTGACCATACCAAAGGTTGTGGACGGCAGTACATAGGCTTGTTTGAATAAGTGAACTATGTGTGATTGCCATGAATTGCTTGAGATGTGTTGTGTTGCAATCCTTTGCTTTTTGTGCATACATAAGGGTAGCTATATTCTTAGGATTTCTCTCTTCCATTCCTCTACCTTATCTTGGAACCTGGTCAAACAAATGCCACCGAGACGTGCACCATCCAGAGGCAACAACAACAACAACATACCACCTAGCATGGAGCAGTTGCTGCAGGTGCAGATGCAGCTTATCCAGCTTTTGACTCAGAACATGCAGAACAACAACAACAACAACAACACTGGGGGACCGCCACCACCACCTCCCGTAGACAGACTTACCCAGTTCTTGAGGGTGTGACCTCCAACATTCTCCAGTTCCTTTGAGCCCATGGTTGCAGATGATTGGCTCCGGTCCATTGCCAGGAAGCTTGATATCGCTCAATGCACTGAGGTTGAGAAGGTGCGCTTTGCCGCACATCAGTTGGAAGGTCCCGCAGCTTCTTGGTGGGACAACTATCTGATTACCTACCCCAATGTTCATGCCATTACTTGGGAGCAATTCAGGACTGCCTTCCGCAATGCCCATGTTCCAGCCGGCGCAGTGGCTCTGAAGAAGAAGGAATTTCATGCACTTCGCCAGCGTTCCCTTTCTGTGAATGAGTATTGGGAGGAGTACAACCAGCTTGCACGCTATGCACCTGATGATGTGGCGATAGATGCAGCTAGGCAAGAGAAGTTTCTGGAAGGGCTGAATGATGAGTTTTCTTTTCAGTTGATGGCTCTCACCTTCAACAGTTGTCAGGCTCTTTTTGACAAGGCTCTTATCCTGGAGGGAAAACAGAAGGAGATAGAAAGCCACAAGAGGAAGAGCAACTTTCATGAGCACAACTCCAACTAATCTCCGAAGCTTCGCACCTCATCCCCACCAAGGCACTATGGTTCTTCTTCCAAGTCTAGCGGTAATTCCTATCAAGGCCGCTCACACAACCATGACGATTTTAACCGCAACAACCACCATCATCATCATAAGGGAAATCATCATGATGGTCACAAGCATCATAGTGGCAACAGAGGTCATAGTCATGACAGGCCCAAGAAGGATGTAAGTGAAGTTACCTGTTACAAGTGCCAGAAACCTGGACACTATGCCAGTGACTACCTAGAGAAGAAGGCGAGCTACAATGGGAGTGGCTCAAAACCCAATCCTTTTTTCAAGGCTAAAGTGAATCACATCTCCGCAGAAGAAGCTCATGAGTCACCAGATGCAGTAATCGGTATGTTCCGAGTTAATTCCAATCCTGTAGTCGTATTATTTAATATTGGTGCATCACATTCATTCATTTCAAAAGCATTTGTGGATAAGTATGAGCTAGCCACCCAAACTCTTAGCAGTGTAGTAGTAGTCTATTCTCCAGGGGCAAAGATGAAATGCACCAAGGGGTGCGTTGATCTATCATTGACCTTGGGAAGTTCCTCTATTCCCACAAGTCTTATCATCTTGAATTCCCAAGGTTTGGATGGATACTAGGCATGGACTGGCTGATCTAGCACAAGGGAAGTATTAACTGTGCCGAGAGGTCTATCTCCCTTACCAACTTGGAAGGGAAACACTTCAAGATTATTTGCAAGAGCAAATCAAAGTCAGCACTACTCAATTCTCTCAAAGGGGTTAGCCTTGATCAAGTCCCAATTGTACGGGAGTACCCAGATGTGTTCCCTGAGGATCTACCTCGAATGCCACACGAAAGGGACACTGAGTTTATAATCGACTTGGTTCCTGATACATCACCTATGTCCAAGAGACCGTATAGGTTGCCCGCTGCTACCTCTTGAGCACTGCATTGGTTTTCCCTTGAAGAGGAAAGGGTGATGCAGTAAAGTAGCATAAGTATTTCCCTCAGTTTTTGAGAACCAAGGTATCAATCTAGTAGGAGACTATGCTCGAGTCCCACGCACCTAAACAAACAAATAAGAACCTCACAACCAACGCGCTAAAGGGGTTGTCAATCCCTTCACGGTCACTTACGAGAGTGAGATCTGATAGATATGATAAGATAATATTTTTGGTATTTTTATGATAAAGAGTAAATAAAGATGCAAAGTAACATAAACGGCGCCCGAAATAGCTTGTTGTCGGGAGATTAATATGATTGAAAATAGACCCGGGGGCCATAGGTTTCACTACTGGCTTCTCTCAAGATAGCATAAATATTACGGTGGGTAAACGAATTACTGTCGAGCAATTGATAGAACTGAGCATAGCTATGAGAATATCTAGGTATGATCATGTATATAGGCATCACGTCCGTGACTAGTAGACCGGAACGATTCTCCATCTACTACTATTACTCCAAACATCGACCGCTATCCAACATGCATCTAGAGTATTAAGTTCATAAGAACAGAGTAACGCTTTAAGCAAGATGACATGATGTAGAGGGATAAACTCATGCTATATGATATAAACCCCATCTTTTATCCTCGATGGCAACAATACAATACATGCCTTGCTGCCCCTGCTGTCACTGGGAAAGGACACCGCAAGATTGAACCCAAAGCTAAGCACTTCTCCCATTGCAAGAAAGATCAATCTAGTCGGCCAAACCAAACTGATAATTCGAAGAGACTTGCAAAGATAACCAATCATACAAAAAAGAATTCAGAGAAGATTCAAATATTCTTCATAGATAATCTTGATCATAAACCCACAATTCATCGGCTCTCGACAAACACACTGCAAAAGAAGACTTACATAAAATAGATCTCCAAGAGAATCAAGGAGAACTTTGTATTGAGATCCAAAGAGAGAGAAGAAGCCATCTAGTTAATAAATATGGACCCGAAGGTCTGAGGTAAACTACTCACACATCATCGGAGAGGCTATGGTGTTGATGTAGAAGCCCTCCGTGATCAATGCCCCCTCCGGCAGGACGCCGGAAAAGGCCCCAAGATGGGATCTCATAGGTACAGAAGGTTGCGGCGGTGGAATTAGGTTTTCGTTGGAGTTTCTGATGGTTTGGGGGTACGTAGGTATATATAGGAGGAAGAAGTAGGTCGGTGGAGCCACGAGGGGCCCACGAGGGTGGAGGGCGTGCCCTGGGGGGTAGGCGTGCCCCCCTGCCTCGTGGCCTCCTCGTTGATTGCTTCACGTCCACTCCAAGTCCTCTGGATCACGTTTGTTCCGAAAATCATGTTCCCGAAGGTTTCATTCCGTTTGGACTCCGTTTGATATTCCTTTTCTGCGAAACACTAAAATAGGCAAAAAAAGCAACAATTTGGGCTGGGCCTCCGGTTAATAGGTTAGTCCCAAAAATAATATAAAAGTGTATAATAAAGCCAATTAAACATCCAAAACAGAATATATAATAGCATGGAACAATCAAAAATTATAGATACGTTGGAGACGTATCACCCGCACATGGACTTGCTGAACTTAAGAAGCAGATTCGTGAGTTGCAAGAAAAGGGATTTATTCGCCCAAGTTCTTCACCATGGGGAGCCCCAATCCTATTTGTGAACAAGAAGGATGGTAGCTTCAGGATGTGTGTGGACCATCGTTCTCTTAATGAGATCACCATCAAGAATAAATACCCGCTACCCATGATCAATGATGTATTTGATCAACTTCAAGGTGCAAAGATCTTCTCAAAGATTGATTTGCGATATGGTTACCATCAGTTGGAAATCAGAGAGCAAGATATACCCAAGACAGCTTTTCGCACCAGATATGGACTGTATGAGTTCACGATCATGTCATTTGATCTGAGCAATGCCCCAGCATACTTCATGCATATAATGAATAAGGTATTCATGGAATTCCTTGACAAGTTTGTCGTTGTATTCATCGATGATATTCTTGTATTTTCCATGAACGAGAAGGATCACGAGGAACATGTTTGCCAAGTGTTGGAAAAGCTAAGATAGCATAAGTTGTATGCCAAGTTCAGTAAATGTGAGTTCTCGCTGAAGGAAGTGGGATTCCTAGGACACGTTGTCTCTGGAGATGGAGTAGCAGTTGATCCCGCTAAAGTTGAGGCCGTCACCAGTTGGAAGTCACATACTTCAGTTGCTGAGATTCATAGTTTCCTTGGACTTTCCCTATATTACCGTAGGTTTATTGAGAATTTCTCCAAGATTGCCAGACCAATGACTGAGTTGCTTAAGAAGGAGAAGAAGTTCCAGTGGACCGAGGCATGTGAAGCTAGCTTTTAGGAGCTTAAAGAGAAGTTAGTCACAGCCCCGGTACAGATTTTACCGGATATTCATAAGGACTTTCAGGTCTATTGTGATGCTTCACGGCAAGGACTTGGAGGTGTACTTATGCAGGACAACAAGGTAGTAGCTTATGCATCATGTCAGCTTAGGCCGCACGAGCATAACTATCCTACTAATGACCTGGAGTTAGCCGCAGTGGTACATGCCCTCAAGACTTGGAGACACTATCTTATTGGGAATCATTGTGACATTTTCACAGATCACAAGAGTTTGAAATATATCTTCACTCAGAAGGAGCTTAATCTCAGGCAAAGGAGATGGTTAGAACTTATCCATGATTATGTCCTGAGTACAAATTATCATCCAGGCAAGGCGAATGTTGTCGCAGACTCATTGAGTCATAAGGGACATCTCAACTACCTCACCGCTCATGTTGTCTCATGCCACTTGGTTAAGGAATTTAGGCAGTTGAACATGGAAGGTTTTCCTAAAGGATTCTTAGCCACCTTGGAGGTAAAATCCACATTGTTGGAGAGAATCAAGGAAGCACAAAAGGATGATAAGGAATTTGATAAGATTCGTGACCGACTCCATCAAGGAAAATCCGAGGACTTCACAGAGGATGAACATGGAACACTTTGGTTTGAGTCACGTATTTGTGTACCTAACAATGAGGATATTAAGAGGATGATTCTATGAGGCACATGATTCTCCGTACTCTATTCACCCAGGCAGCACTAAGATGTATCTTGATTTGAAAGAGCAATTTTGGTGGCCAAATATGAAGCGGGAGATAGCGGAATATATTTCCATCTATGATGTATGTTAGCGAGTCAAGGCTGAACATTAGAAGCCAGCAGTGTTACTTCAACTGTTGCCGATACCCGATTGGAAGTGGGACAAAATTGGTATGGACTTTATCACCGGGTCACCACGGACTAGATCCGGATATGACTCCATCTGGGTAATTGTGGACCGCTTGACAAAGGTTACTCACTTCATTCCTGTGAAGACGAACTATACCAGTGCTAGGTTGGCCAAGATTTACATGACACGGATTGTATGCTTACATGGTGTACCCCGCAAGATCGTGTCAGATTGAGGCACTCAATTTACCTCAAAATTCTGGCATCAGCTCCATGAGTCACTTGGAACCAGGCTTGAGTTCAACACGGCTTTTCACCCGCAGACGGATGGACAAACCGAGAGGGTTAATCAGATTTTGGAGGACATGTTACGTGCATGTGCACTTGACTATGGTTCCAATTCGGATGACAATTTGCCGTATGCTAAGTTCTCCTATAATAACAGCTATCAAGCCAGTCTGAAGATGGCACCATTTGAGGCACTCTATGGCAGGAAGTACAAAACCCCTTTATGTGGAATGAAGTGGGTGAACATCAGCTCTTTGGGCCTGACTTGATTCGAGATGCCGAAAAGAAGGTCATGTTAATCAAGGATAGATTGAAGATCGCTCAGTCTCGACAAAAGAGTTATGCTGATGCTAGGCGCAAAGATGTGGAATATGCACCTGGAGATAGGGCATACCTTCGAGTATCGCCACTTCGTGGAGTTAAGAGGTTTGGAATCAAAGGGAAGTTGGCACCACGTTTCATGGGACCCTACAAGATTCTGGAATGTAGAGGAGAAGTAGCTTATTAGCTAGAACTACCAAAAGCTCTATCAGGAGTTCATGGTGTATTCCATGTCTCGCAATTGAAGAAGTGTCATGCTGAATTGGCAGATATTCCTTTGAATGACATAGTTTCTTTGGAGGCAATTCAGTTGGAGAAGGACCTAACATATGAAGAGAAGCCTATAAAAATTCTTGATACAGAAGAGCGAGTCACTTGCACCAAGATGATCAAGTTATGCAAATTTCAGTGGAGTCGTCATACTAAGGAAGAAGCCACTTGGGAGTGAGAAGAAGATCTGCGAGCGGATCATCCACATATTTTCTCTAGCTAGCTGAATCTCGGGGTCAAGATTCTTTTTAAGGGGGGTAGGTTTGTAACATCCCAAATTTTTAATTTGGAATGTTATATTAGAGCATGAGCATTTTGCGTAATTTGATCATCATTTGAATAATTTTAAGTGTTTATGAGTGCTTTCCTTTTCAATCATTTTTCTTATTATTAAAGTGTTAGAATGGCAACCTATACAAAATTGTAATTTGCATATTAGTATTTAACCGAACACTAGGAATATTATCCCTATATTGCATTTTGAGTAATTTAATTATGTCCAAATAATATTTTTACTAGACTCCAAATAATAAGTATGTTATGCAAAAATTATTATTTTATATCTTGTTTAACTTTTCCGCGCCTTTAGTAATCTATACTCCTATATAGTGTACCAGTAGCACGTCATATGGACCGTTGGATCTTCACAATCGGACATCTCATATTTAATGGCTTGCTCTACATGACTACATGGCTGCATATGAACCATTGGTTCACGTTGGAGGGATTCGCGCATGCTCCATCCCTGTGTTGTCAGCACGCCACACTCACATAAAATTTGCAGGATGCACACGTGATGCTCCCATCACTATCTAGAAATTTCTAGCAGACTACGTAAAGTACTATAGCAACTAGCAGGCTACCAAGTAGGCATCATGATGAACATGAGAAAAGGCATACAGTGGAGCTGCATGGGCATACGCCATAGGCACAAATGCTGGAAATGATTTTCTACTTGTGGAAGCAATTTAACCAATTAACGAATGGAAACAAAATAAAATTGCAATATGTGTTACAGCTAAATATCTTTTACATTCCCTTATTTGTTTTACAAATATTATCACTCTTGTTTCTTTGTTTGTTTCTATCAGTAAAGTCTTGAAATTTTGATCAACGGAAGAGAAATAATTAGTGTTTTAATAATTATTTTATGTGTAACGATGAATAAGTTGCAACATGATTACGAGGAGTAATCTAGAATAAGAAGCTAAACTAAAAGGAGAAGAGGGGGACAAAAAAGCCTTAATACACTTCCCAGTCAAAAAAAATAAGTTGCAACATGGTGCTTTTTCAATTGCTCAATTCATAACGCATTAAAATTTAGTAAGGTAAACGATTGAGGATGAAGCATTTTCTCTTCATGGTATTCCAAATTGTGTAAAATCAATATTACACGCATACACTATCGAATATATTATATGTTTATAACTATTATTATTTTGAAAGGGAAAGACACATGTCATGCATCATCATAATGCACACAACCATTTTTATTAGAAGTTATTTGTGTTGTTCAAAGTACTAACATATGAAAAGACCACCACCAGTCGGAAAAAGATTGCATGACTTCTACCACCTTTTAATCAACGATTAAATAACCGTGATGCTATTCAATCGAAGTTTGTTGGAAGGGGATGTTAAATCGAACGTTTTTATCACAATATGTCTCGAGGATGGCAAATTTAGTTTGCGAGCATAGAAAATCCTGGTAAAAAAATTAAACTGAGTCGGATTTGCCATATTTGCTAACTAAACTTGCAATCATCGGCCAACATAACTGCTAAGCAAATCGTTCGCAATTGCCGTGCTCCCCACGAACTTCGCTGGTTAAGCCAGTCCTTAACTAATTGACGAGTTGTGTGACTACCCGTGATAGTTAAAATGATGATACTTAAAATTACACGACTTACTATACGTGTTTATAACTATTTCATATGCGAAGGCGAATTCTACGAGGAGGTAGAACCGTGTTGCTGCGAGTCAGAAGGCAAGTTACAACCTTGACCATATTTATCCCATGTTTTTTTTGCATTGATTTTCAAATCAAGTAGTATGCATGTGTAGGGTTTTCATATTGCTGTTTTCACAAATATTTTGCTAGTAGTAAGCCCTAGGATCAAATATTATTGGACTATACGCTTAGCGATGCTTGTAGTTGGGGTGGACCAAATGCAAAATATTTTGAAAATTACAAACTTGTTCCCTTGGAACAATGATTTAGAAAATATTCTGAAAAAC
The DNA here is from genome assembly GCF_018294505.1 of Triticum aestivum. Classification (NCBI taxonomy): domain Eukaryota; kingdom Viridiplantae; phylum Streptophyta; class Magnoliopsida; order Poales; family Poaceae; genus Triticum; species Triticum aestivum. Next base: position 243,581,290 of record NC_057805.1, read on the forward strand.
AAAACTATATTATTTTCAACTTCTACTTCCTGGGCGGAACGAATGGACGGGACCGTCTACAAGTGATTGTGCCCGATCGGGGTCTTGCAGTGAATGCGCCCGAACGGAGATGTGCACACGGGTTTATGGTGGGGACCGCCGTCCACGAAAAATGAGATCTTCCAAGTACTGTTTGAGGTATCTTACGAGTACAACCACATGCTACTATGGCTCTGGCTTAGTTCTTTTTTAACGGGAAACCCTTGCTTTGGCATTGCCATCGATGATGGGCCTTAATTGCCAAGGGAGCGAGTGTGCTAGGACTAGGTCAAGTGGGTTATTCTGAAAGACTTCATCACAATTTCCTCCCTCTCGTGTACCATAGGGTGTAATGACAAATGGGGTTTATTGTGTCATGTGGGTAAAGTGTCTGCAGAGTCTAAACTAATCGATTACCCATGCCCCCGGTTACGGGCAATTTGAGCAACTGAAGACTTGGACGGAAGAAGAATCTCCCCTCTCTCTTCTCAAAGCTATTTTAAAAAGAATTAGGTGGAAGTTAAACACAGTGGGGTGTTTTACTTCAACCTGTCAAAAAAATAAATTTTTTTGTGAACCTTGGTGCGGATATCCAAGTATTCACTTAAACTCGATTTCTTTTCCTTTCTTTATAGTCTAGGGAAAAATTGGCTTTCTGCAAATAAAGCATGACTTTTTGTTATCACCTTTGTTGCAACTTGCGAGTACATTCAAAGTACTTACCTGTACATGTCATGTGCAGATGATGAGTGACGAGATAGGGCTACAGAGCAACACTCAACTAGCCTTGTGGCGATTGATGGGCTCAGGATTATTATTGTTATTTGCTTCCGCTATGTAACTCAGCCTTCAACTGAGAGAGTTGTAATAAATTGAACTTTGGATCTTCGATGTAATAAAATGACGTTTGTGCTCGATATTCATATTTGTACTGGGTGTGCTAGCTTTTGATCCAGGGATAGCACAGAAAGCTCAAAAGATTTGGACCCCATGGATTCAGATCGTTACAAGAAGAGGAACAAGTTAAAGATTAGAAGAGGAAGAATGGAGATTCTGTTTCTTTCTATACAATGTTGGTTGCCCACCCATGATGAATCAGAGCATCCAAAGAAACGCAATTCCATGCTGTCTCTCTCTCTCTATGTGGGCACATGCATTTGGAAACTCAAGTGGGAGCATTAGCTGACCAATTAAATGTATGTCTGTTCACTAATACGAATATCATGACACATTCGTATTGGAACAACAAAGCTTTGGAATTATGATTGGTGTGTTATTTAGCTTTAAATGGTGGAGTGCTGCTAGTAGGACCTAAAGCACCTACGCAGATCATAGTGTAGATATAATGGGAAAACCCTAAGCATCATGAGTAAAATCGGGAAAGTGGAACTTGCTGGAAAATAAGTGCTAGTATTGCCGATACGGCTGGAAAGGCTTCGGATACCGGCCCTCTACAATTGAAGGCGCAATATAGTTACTATCCGTCTAACTCTCAAGGGCGACACATACGACCAAATACAAAGAGTTGAAAGCGTCCATGACAAGCGACATGAAGACCAATAGAAAGAGTTGAAAGCGTCCATGACAAGCGGCCGAATAGACCTGTAACTGCAAATGTCCCTGCTCCTCTTCGCTACAAGGAACATACTGTGCTACTATTATACTCCCTCTGTTGCTAAAGACAAGTCTCTGTAGAGATTCCACTATGGATCACATACGGATGTATATATACAGATACATTTTAGAGTGTAGATTCACTCATTTTTCTCCATATGTAATCCATGGAGGAATCTCTACAAAGACTTATATTTAGGAACGAAGAGAGTACTTATTAAAGATGAACAGAGGAGGAGCATGTTAAAGAAGAGCAAGCAGATTTTGGGTAATAAAATGTTCATTGCCCACACATGGTGAACCAGAGTGCATAAAGACTGCAACTCCCTGCTGTCCATCGATATGTGTGGCGAACGTGCTTTTCGAAAGTAAAGCAGGAACATTAGCTGGCCAATTAAACATTCTCTATTTCAGTATAACATGTCAGCATCATATCAAATTCATATTTGAGAAACTAAGTTTGGAATTATGAGTGGCATGTTGTTTAGCTTGATGGTACTGAATATATGGGAATGTCTACATGCAAGTCGCCTGAGTTTCGTCATTTGGGTCAGTCGACCATTTCTGGCAGTTGGATGAAGATCATATGTCTCCTAACCCTTCTTCTTCCTTGCCTCTTATTCATCCCCTATAGACCACCGCACGGGCCGCCGACCGAACCAGCTCCGGTCTTCCGCCGGCCCCGGCCATCCCTCTAGCCAACCCCAACCCACCCCCAATGGCGTCCAGTTTTGCCTGTGGCGAGGCCCCACTATAGCACGACAACCGCCCCCCACAACTAATGTCCCTACCCCAAACCCTAAGATAGATAAAGGGGCAGCCCTCCCGCTAGCCCATTGCTTCCCTCCAGCGAACTCCAAAAAATCGACTGACCCAAAATTGAAATTCAGTCGACTGTCATTTAAGCTACTGTGGAATATAAAAGTGGAATACCATAAGCGTTGCGACTATAGTGGTGAGCGTGCCATGGCGGATCTAAAGGTACAAACCGGACAAAGGCAACTTTTGCAACCAATGTTTGCTTTCAACTATTAAGTACAATATGATTCAAAGTGATGGACAAGAAATCACAGTCAAGTAGTGGCCATCTATTTTCTTGCTGAGATAAAAATCTTGAGCAGATACAAAAGAGTACCCCTCTGGTGTGGCGTCGTGTAAGCATCTGCTGAGGCGTTGTGGGTGTTGCGATAGCGATGGCTGTCGGCAGCGTGGAAGCCGATCTAGGAGGGCAGACGGTGGCGGCGAGGGAAATATCCCGGTGCGGTGGATGATGGCGCGGATGAAGCGAGAGGATGCGATTCAAGGATCCTGGTCCAAAGCCGTGGATGAGAGAGGTCGATCTCTTGTAATGGACGACGGCGACGGGGTATCAGCTCCAGCATGGTGGAGGAGGACGATGGTGGATGGGGTGGCAGACAGAGGACACTGGGGTGGACAGGGTGTTTTTTCGCCCATGGAGTACGAATGGGGAAATGGAGGGAAAGAGGTACGGGGAACTATGTCTTCAGGACGCGCTTGTCTCAAATGCGAGGAAATTTACAAACTTAGTCCCCGTTTAAAATTGTATACATCACGACAATATTGGTCGGTTGGGGATAGGATGGTAATCTCGCATATACCAAATATTTGCCGACGGAGATTTCGGCCGAGGAGAGAGTTTGTTTTGGCGCCCACCGTGTATGAATCCAGGGGAGGTGAGCGGCGATTTCGGGCGAGGAGAAACTGTGTTTTGGCGCCTAGCGTGTATGAATCCCGGGAGGTGAGAGGCGGAGGCAGTTGTGCCACATTTGAGTGAAATTACAAGCCTACCCCTATCAAAACCTATACATATTGAGCCGATGGGCTTTGCGTGTCATGGATAGGCAGTAATTTCCATCTTGCAGATTTTGGTTTCGGGCGGTTACTGCGAGTTTCCCCGCTTCATTCAACTTTCTGCAGAAAAAGATTACACATTTACCATGCCAACTCAATTCCAATCCATTTTCTATTCTTTTTTTCGGGCGGGATCCATTTTGTATTCGATACAAATCTATATCCATCATTTTTTATATGTACTTTCAAAAGCACAACAAAGAATTCTGCTCCTTTATATATAAAATATGATTTACAAATGCAATGATCTCAAAACCTTAAGATTGAATTCAAAATATTTAAACCAAACTATGTTCAACTTTGAATTCAAATTTTTGAAACCAAATTATGTTAAGCTCAAATGTATGTATCGCTAATATCAATATATTAAATACCACACATGTGTGCAAATTCAAATTAGTATGCATGTTTGATAGATCAATTTTGGTTCAAGTATGAATTACATGTACCATCATCTGGAATTTAAATTTTTGAATCCCTTTTATGTTGACATCTTCTATACACAGAACTAAATATTTTAATCTCGTTTCATGCCCATCTCTCTCTAGGTCTCTCTCACGTGCTCCTTCATGTAGCTATCACTATCTTTTCTCCATATCACCCGCACGCTCACTACATGCTTCTCCTTTTTTTGCAAACACGGTCTCTCGCTGTCTCCCTCAAGAAGTGTCACACTCTCTCTATCTTCATAGATTACACGGTTTTCATTATCTCTCATGTCTCCATCGTTCTCTGGTATCACTGTAGCTACCTAAGCTTTCCTTTTCACCGCAACACACACACACACACACTCTCACTCATCTTTCATTTTGCCTTTCTCTCCAGGGTTCTCTCACGCACCCTATATCTTTCTAGATATGACTCCTACCACTAAAATTTCTCCCCCACCCCCCACACACACCGTTTGTTGGGGTCTCCTTTCCGGCTTCATCTCTGTTCCAAAACTAACATTATTCATTTTTTTACCAATCAGACAAAATCTCCCCCCACCTCTCTCACTCACGCACACACACAACTCCCGCTTCGGATCCCCCTACCGACTATCGTTTCTCCCTCTCTCACACAAAACTCTTTTTTTCGCACCCCGACTCGTATCTTTCTCACAAACATTGATCGACCAACCTCTAGATAGGTTTATCCATCAACCGCGCACTTTCGCTCCCTATATCTATGTAGATTTTTCGTCCCTTCTTGAGACACGCCCTCTCGATCATGCGCACACACACAATCGCCTCATTTTATGGTAATACATCTAGCACTTCGTGTCTTTTTGACACATGCACTTTGTCCTCCTCCTCTCTCCCTCTTTCTCTCTCACACACATGGGCTTTTTGCAACAATGTCCCACTTTTTGAATCTTGAAACTAACCACATTCCTCCCTTATCTAATCAAAATAGCCAAAGGAATATATTTTGAGTGAAACATCTAAGATATTTTTAGTGATATGTGTATATCAAAACTAGAATGGTTTCTATCAAATTGGTGAATATGTATTACTCTACTTTGGATGCATTGCAATGCATTGGCACATTGCCTTACTCTATTATTTTTTGGACACCAGACAAAAGCCGGAGTACATATACGAAGAGAACACGCGCATGCACATAGTCTGTCTCGCTGTCTCGCACACATGAGAGTTACGTAAGGCACGGTAAGCAAATAAACCCATAGGTGCATGATTGTTGCATGCGCGGGTACCAGGTACGTGGTGGAGCGCACCTTTGTAGGAATAGTCAGCTCGCATGATAATTTGATCAATAGGAGTTGATGGTCGGGAACCACAGGTGAACGACCTGGAAGCGGTGGCTCGCAAGTCGTCACTGATCGAGTTGCCACGTTTAAAATATCATTTTTAGCGGGGTAAGAGTTCTGATTTTCAATGGCGCGTTATACTATTTTTTGGAATGATTGGTATGGAGTGAAAATGGAATTCATCAGTACTACATCCGTCCTGGTTTACTAGTCCCCATCGTATTTTGGGTCAAAGTTTGTCCACGAATTTTACTTGTAAAACGTGAATGCAAAATGAGATGTTCTTATACTCAAACAAAAGAGGACCGGAGGGAGTGATTGCTCTCACACGGATGCGACCTCTCACTGGCGTAGGCATTATACTGGCATGCCGGCTAAGAGGGCCCCACTTGTTGCACGCCAGGATGAACACCCCTCCTCGCCGCATTCAACCGGCTTTAGACTGCCCCTCCTACCTCCATTGAATCCGCCCGTGTGCCGGCAACACATCCTTCCGTGATCCAGTCGACAGCTTAGAACACAACACCGGTTGGTCCTCTTGTCTGCTTGATATTAACAGGCCAGACACCTGGCAAGAACCGGACAACACCGTCGCTCCCCATATCCTCCATGCACCATTTTCTCCACATTCTCCATAGCATCCGGTGAGTTGGAAGACGAATTCTCTGACATAAAAGCCGGCTGGTTGCCCCGATGAGCCATGCAACTCGATGCCCCGCCTCTCTCCCCTCCCCAGGCCATCAGTACCATGGGCGAGGCTGCAGGCGGGCAATCGGAGGAGCAAGACCCCGCTCGAAGCTGGCCCTTGGTGCATCAACTTGACGCTCCAAGCCTGCTCATAGAGGACTGGCCAGTTGCTACACGTCGGCACACAGGGGACCACAGCGTCCAGTGCACCATGGCAGGGCCGCGCCATTTGACACAAATGTTGGCGGAACCACGACATGTCGGCTGAGGTGGCTAACACCTCCGCGGCCACCGTCGACATCGAGGAATAGTAGACCACGGGAGCCGTCGCCGCTCAGAACCCATGAAGGATAGGACCACCGCCAGCATAGACACCAGGTGTGTTGCCCGGTTTGGCTCAAAACATCATGGACCCCAGCCGCGGCCGACATTAGAAATTATACCTGCTTCCAGAAGTTATTCGTGTTAAGTTAAAAATGTCCAAAATATAATTAATTTTGTATGGTCTTGTTTTGTTGTACTTGCACTGGTTGTAAGAACTTGGGATTTTTCTTTATTTATAAGTCTCCTCACTTTTTTTTGCTTTGAAGTGAATCATGGTTGTGTACATTATCTATGAATGTGAAGATAGCTGCGAACATGAGTGTGATGTGGAAGTTGAACTTGGAATGTTGGGCTTGTGTGTGAACTATACCATGTCCAATGGCTCGTCTGTTATTGTTCAGAAATTAATGGTTGTTATTACATGACCCGGAAAAAAATATTTTGTGCCACATCTCGGCATCACAGACTTACATACATCTCAGTAGCTGCACGGACTTCACAACAGGCATGCTGACTAGATAAACATTTGAACCTATCTATTATGAATGAAAATTTGTATTGACGACAGTTTTAGATAGCAAGAGACGCCTAGCCTTCTCTGCCTCTGCTAGCTTCTTCCTGGCTTCTTCCATGTCTTCTTTGGCTTGGGTGAAGAGAGCATCTGATTGCTCTTTTCGCTTCTTTAGGAACTCAAATCCATTCTCAAGGGCTGTCGCACACTTCCTTTTAGCCTTTACTAGAGCAACGAGGACACGAACAGTTGACGACTCCACCTGGCTTGTGAGTAATCCAGCATCATCTGGGAATTTGGACCTTTTGTCTAATCCGACGTCATTAGGGAAATGGCACCTTGTGTGTAATCCAACCTCATTTTGGAAACATGGTCTTGAGGCTGACCATACTTCCCTCCTCACAGGAATTGCTTCCTGACATGAAGAAGTTATTTCCTTTTTGGATCAATAGTCAGAGCTCCCCGGATCTATTAAGTAGAAGCCCGATTAACAAGACTAGGATAAGTGAATTCAAAAGCAGAAATATAAAAACAGACTGCAAGGTGAGAACACCCACTTCCTACATCAAGCTAAAAAGGAAAGCATTAGGACGATTAAGACTGTGCTTATTACATATCAAGCAGAGCTAGCTTATAGAAACTACGACATATACATCGAAGTACACGAGGCTAAGAGAAATAGAAAAACTTGTAGAGGGGTGCATGATGACCCACAAGTATAGGGGATCTGTCACAGTCCTTTCGATAAGTAAGAGTGTCGAACCCAATGAGGAGCAGAAGGAAATGACAAGCGGTTTTCAGCAAGGTATTCTCTGCAAGCATTGAAATTGTCGGTAACAGATAGTTGTATGATGAGATAATTCGTAACGGGTAACAAGTAACAAAAGTAAACAAGGTGCAGCAAGGTGGCCCAATCCTTTTTGTAGTAAAGGACAAGCCTAAACGAACTCTTATATAAAGCAAAGCTCTCCCGGGGACACATGAGAATTGTTGTCAAGTTAGTTTTGATCATGCTCATATGATTCGCGTTCGTTACTTTGATAATTTGATATGTGGGTGGAACGGTGCTTGGGTGCTGCCCTTCCTTGGACAAGCCTCCCACTTAGGATTAACCCCTCTCGCAAGCATCCTCAACTGCGAAAGAAGAATTAAGATAAATCTCACCATAGCATGAAACATATGGATCCAAATCAGCCCTTTACGAAGCAACGCATAAACTAGGGTTTAAGCTTCTGTCACTCTAGCAACCCATGATCTACTTATTACTTCCCAATTCCTTCCCCTAGGCCCAAATCATGGTGAAGTGTCATGTAGTCGACGTTCACATAACACCACCAGAGGAGAGACAACATACATCTCATCAAAATATCGAACGAATACCAAATTCACATGATTACTTATAACAAGACTTCTCCCATGTCCTCAGGAACAAACGTAACTACTCACAAAGCATATTCATGTTCAGTGGCGGAGCCAAGGGGGGCGAGCAGGGGCCTAGCCCCCCCAACCGATTGATGATTTATTCAGAAGCGACGCGTAATTAGCGACTAGACTGAGAAATCTACGTACCTGGCCCCCCTTAACCCAAACGGAGATTATGAAGAATTCTGGGGAAAAGGGCCCATACAAAAGCCCACTCGTGGCCATAGACTAGTACTTGGCCCCTGGCGTTACCCTAAATCAAGCAAACCCCAGCATGATTAACTTGTGACCTTGGGAGATTAGCGCTGCCGACGGCCGCTGCCTCGTGCCCTCACTGCTCGCGAAGTCGATTAAACTCAGGCGACACCGGCTCCGCAACTGGCGAATCATCCAGACTGCACTCTATCAATCATCTAGGGGTTCAGCCCCAAGGTTGGCACTATATATTGATAACTACTCTATCTCTACTGATCCGTGTCATCTCTAATCTTGTACGTGTTGAAATTATACAATCGATCTAGTTATTTTGATTGATGGTGTGATTTATGATTCTAATTCAGTTTCAATTTGTTTCCATTGTTTGATTTGTGATGTGCTCATGAAGAGAAAAGAGCTTCAAACACCATAAAGATTAATTCTCTTTTGAAGTACTCCCTCCATCCCAAAATAGGTGTCGCTGATTTGGTAAACTATAGTACAAAGTTGTACTGAGTCTGCGACACTTATTTTGGAATGGAAGGAGTATCTTGTTTCGAGTTCTCGGCCTAGTAATACTGTAAATGAGGCTAATGTGCACTTTTTTTACCAATCCCGGTTCAGTGGGAATGACTTGCTTCAAAATTATAGGATAATCTATATTGAAAGGAAATTGCTAGCAAGCAGGTTAACTACTCGTGAAATCATTAATATTTTAAATATTCATGTTTCATATAACAAAAACCTTATTGAAATATAGCAAACATCTAGTTATTGACATAAAAAACATCTAGTTAGTAATAATATTACGGTACTTATTTTTTCACGGTGATCACTTTTCTTTAGTCAACGTGGCTCGCCCCCCCCCCATACCCAAATCCTGGCTCCACCCCTGTTCATGTTCATAATTAGAGGAGTATTAATTATCATCAAGGATCTAAACATATGATCTTCCACTGAATAAACCAACTAGCATCAGCTACAAGGAGTAATCAACAGTACTAGCAACCCACAGGTACCAATATGAGGTTTTGAGACAAAGATCAGATACAAGAGATGATCTAGGGTTCGAGGAGAGATGGTGCTGGTGAAGATGTTGATGGAGATTGACCCCCTCTATATGAGAGGATCATTTGTGATGATGATGGCTTCGATTTCCCACTCCCGGAGGGATGTTTCCCCGGCAGAACAGCTCCGCGGGAGCCTTAGATTGGTTCTGCACATGTTCACCTCGAGACGGCGGCGCTTCGTCCCGAAAGCTTCCTTCTGGTTTTTTTCAAGTCAAAACACACCATATAGCAGAAGATGGGTGTCGGGTCCTACCAGGGGGCCTACAAGGACGGAGGGTGCGCCCAGGGGGTAGGGCGCGCCCTCCACCCTTGTGGATGGCAGGTGGTCCCCCTCTAGTGCTTTCTTCGCCCAATATTTTCTATATATTCCAAAAATATTCTCTGTGAAGTTCAAGACTTTTGGAGTTGTGCAGAATAGGTCTCTAATATTTGCTCCTTTTCCAGTCCAGAATTCTAGCTGCCGGCATTCTCCCTCTTCATGTAAACCTTATAAAATAGGAGAGAAAAGGCATAAGTATTGTGATATAATGTGTAATAACAGCCCATAATCCAATAAATATCAATATAAAAGCATGATGCAAAATGGACGTATCAACTCCCCCAAGCTTAGACCTCGCTTGTCCTCAAGCGAAAGCCGAAATCAAAAAATATGTCCACATGTTTAGAGATAGAGGTGTCGATAAAATAAAATACGGACATGAGGGCATCACGATCATCCTTAGAACAGCAACATATATTGTTATATAATTTCTTATGCTAAAGTAACAATTCATTCACAAGGTAAAGCATGAATCGAAAACTTTATTGAAGACTAACAAACTATGATCTCAGTCATTGAAGCAATTGCAATTTATCATAAACATCGGAAAGTGTCAATATAAGAGCTTTTCAGCAAGTCCGCATCCTTCACAATTGCTAACGCTCACACGATACTTATGGGTTCGAAGTTTCAATCGGACACAGAGAAAGATAGGGGCTTATAGTTTCGCCTCCCAACCTTTTACCTCAAGGGTAATATCAAAAATAATACTTTATGATAGCCTACATCCGAGTGTAAATATATATCCGGATCTCTCCAACACATGATGCTTGCCAAAGGAAAAACTGTAAAAAGGAAAGGTGAAGATCACCATGACTATTGTATAAGGGTAGAAGATAAAAGTAAAAGATAGGCCCTTCGTAGAGGGAAGCAGAGGTTGTCATGTGCTTTCATAGTTGGATGCACAAAATCTTAATGCAAAAGAACGTCACTTTATATTGTCGCTTATGATAAAGACCTTTATTATGCAGTCCGTCGCTTTTATTTCTTCCATATCACAAGTTCATATAAAGCTTATTTTCTTCACACTAATAGACTATACATATTTAGAGAGCAATTTTTATTGCTTGCACCGATGATAACTTACTTGAAGGATCTTACTCAATGCATAGGTAGGTGTGGTGGACTCTCATGGCAAAAATGGTTTAAGGGATGTTTGGAGGCACAAGTAGTATCTCTACTTAGTGCAAAGAATTTGGCTAGCATGAGAGGGAAAGGCAAGCTCAACATGTTGGATGATCCAAGACAGTATAACTTCTATTCAGATACAAGAAAACATAACCCATTATGTTGTCTTCCTTGTCCAAGATCAACTTTTTAGCATGTCATATTTTAATGAGTGCCCACAATTACAAAAGATGTCCAAGATAGTATATTTATATGTGAAACCTCACTACTGCAGGATGCTGCTAACACGACACTGCGATCAGAGACCCTTCGACGAAACTGTGTGCGATGTAACAATCGCAAATAGTGGTGTAAAAAACCCGTCAAAAAAGGTGCAAAACGTTTGCGATGACGGATCCATCAAACATGGTTTAGATTTTGGTTGTATGTGTGATGCAGGGCATACGGTTCAGTTTAATGAACTGTTTGCAATGAGGAAGAAGAACGGACACAGGCAGCCATATGAAGGCGTGTACGGTATACGGCATACAATTCACTCGGATTAACTGTTTGTGATGAGGCGGAACAACAAAAACGGGCAGCTACATAAAGGTGTGTGTGATTGAGGGCATACGCTTCAGAAGGATGAACTGTTTGCAATTAGGCAACATAATAGAAACGGTCAGCCGGATCAAAGTGTCTGTGATTGATCGCATACACTTCACATGGATGAACTGTTTGCGATTAGCCACAACAAATAGAAACAGTTAGACAGATCAACGAGTGTGCGCTAGACGTACACACATTCTAATTAAAAGAAGCATGCGCAATGGTAATAATGAGCGCGCACAGTTCTTGGAACAAGACGTGTGCTGACATGGCCTATTGCGGTGCACCTTACGGTGCTAACGCCACGTACGCGGCTGAGAAAGCCTATCCACATTACGCCTTCCAGGAATAGTGCCGCACTTAGGACCATCAATAAATTTTGAGCCTGCGTCCCGTCACATTCCAATTTACTGCCACGCGTTATTTAATTGCAAACCTGTTCACACTGATCAAAAAACCTAAACGGTTTCACACTTAGGAGAGTATTAGTACTCGTTTATAAATACTGCTACTCCAAGATGACTGCAAATTCCTCCTCAACTCCTCATCCACAAAACAAACAAGTCATTCATCATCGTTCCCTTGCGTCTGCCATGGCCGGCGTGAGTTCTAGGCCGAGAGATTGCCACCAGGGAGAGGTGAGCATGGAAGCGGAAGCACGAGAGATGTCCCGCCTCGCCCACCGGGCGACCGTAGCAGCACAGAGGTCCCGCTGCGCTGCCGAAGCAGCACGGAGCTCCCGCCACGCCGTTGTTGCAGCAGACTGGTCCGGCCGCGCCGCGGCAGCAGAAGAGATGTCTCGCCGCGCTGCGAAGGCAGCAGAGATGTCCTCCTGCACCGCGGCGGCCTGGGAAAATGTCTCGCGGGCAGGCGAGGACTCTTATAGGCGCATGCTTGCGATCGTCCATAGCCAGATGGATCAGATCTTCGGCTGGGCAAGGTTGTAGGATGACATGAAAGCCTCTTTTGAATAGGCTACCCGCGTCATCCGACAACTAAATGAGAGCAATGTGAAGCTCCTGGCCGAGCGCGACCTGCTGATGGTGAAGATCGTCAGAAGTGCGGAGCAGCAGGAGGATACCACTGCCTTGTTGAAGAGGACCGGCGTCCTCGTCGAGAAACTTATGGACAAGAATGCCATGCTGCACATCGAGCGCAGAAGGCTGGTGGAGGAATCCGTGGATGCTCTCAAGCAGCATCTTGAGGACAAGAAAGACCTCATCGCCGCTCCCCGCAGAGACTAGTTCCTGCGGCCTGCAGTAACGTATCAAGAATGTAGAGATCAGCAAGCCAAATCGTTGTCTTGTTCTTTTGCCCTTGTGTATGTCGGGCGTTGCCGCATGTGGCTTTTTTTAATTATGTTCCTAAATATGTAAGACAATTATTATCCACTGTCATCGTCCTTATATTCATCATGCTTGCTATAAGTCACAGTCGATGCTATATAGGTCCATCAGATCTTACATCAAGATCTGTGCAAAACTTTCTTTTTAGATTTTCATTTTTCTCTCTTAAATCTCAGTCCAGTGAGACATAGCTACGCCGTGAAACAGGGGCTCGGGAGCCATTAATGGAGACGTTGGGAGGGAGGTGCACGGCGCATAGAGGTCAAAGGGCTCTCCTCTCGATGAGGTTGCAGAGGGGTCTGATCGCACGCCTCACGTCTACCCTGCACGGAACCTCCTAGCCAATAAAAAAAGGGGACGCGTGGCGACACGTAATTGGTAAGTAGAATGCCCACAGTCTCAATAATACTTGTATTTCTGATTTGTAACGTGACAGCACTTGTTCCAAAATGACTTTGTTGATTGTTAATGTGTGCGCCTTCGCAAATCGGACAGAAAAATTACCACAACATGTTGGTGCCATGTCATGACACCATGCCAAGTTTCATGATTTTCAGGCATGTTTTGGATTTATAGGAATTAAAAAACCAAGTTTCTCAATCTCTCCGGCCGAGCCACGACTCCCAGATGTTTGAATTTCATTCCCATTTCTTGCATGGGACCTAGAAATTCACCCAAGGACACACATGTGATTTTTAAACCAACTTTGGTGCAATGGAGCATGTGCTTGTAGTTCAACTTTGAATTATGCACATTAAATGCCCAGAAATTCAATTAATGTATAAAAAGGCCAAACGAACCCGGAGTAATTCCAAAATTTAGCATGATACTTCGATTTGGTCTAATCTGCCAGTGTAAAAGAATTAAGGTGGGAGAAGGTAGTGTACGTATGTCGTTTCGCACATGGAGGTGACACGTTCCCTCTCGGAACCATGAGCCTTCTGGAGAGAAGCTCCAGTTTGCAAGAAGCATATACCAAAGGTTGTCCCAATTCGGCCAAAAAATTTACCGCAACATGTTGGTGCCATGTCATGACACCATGCCAAGTTCCATGATTTTCAGGCGTATTTTGGATTTACATGAATTAAAAAAACCAAGTTTCTCAATCTTTCCTGCTGAGCCGAGACGTCCAGATGTTTGAACTTCATTCCGATTTCTTGCATGGGACCTAGAAATTCACGCAAGGACAAACATGTGATTTCTAAACCAACTTTGGTGCACTGGAGGATGTGCTTGTAGTCCAAATTTGAATTGTACACATTAAATGCCCATAAATTCAATTAATGTATAAAAAAAAGGCCGAACGAACCTGGAATAATTCCGAAATTTAGCACGATACTTCTATTTGGTCTAATCTGTCTGTGAAAAAAAATTAAGGCGGGAGAAGGCAGTGTACGTATGTCATTTCGCACACGGAGGTGACATGTTCCCTCTCGGAACCACGAGCCTTCATGAGAAAAGCTCCGGTTTGCAAGAAGCTTATACCAAAGCTTGTCCCAATTCGGCCAAAAAAGTTACCGCAGCATGGTGGTGCCATATCGTGGCACGATGCCAAGTTTCATGATTTTCAGGCGTGTTTTGGATTTACAGGAATTAAAAAACCAAGTTTCACAGTCTTCCCGGCGGAGCCATGATGCCCAGATGTTTGAATTTCATTTCCATTTCTTGATGGGACCAATAAATTCACCCAAGGACACACATGTGATTTTTAAACCAACTTTGGTGCACTGGAGCATGTGCTTGTAGTGCAAATTTGAATTATGCACATTAAATGCCCAGAAATTCAATTAATGTATAAAAAAGGCCAAACAAACCCAGAATAATTCAAAAATTTATCACGCTACTTCTATTTGGTCTAATCTGCCTTTGTAAAAAAATTAAGGCGGGAGAAGGCAGTGGACGTATGTCGTTTCGCACACGGAGGTGACACTTCCCTCTCGGAACCACGAGCCTTCTTGAGAGAAGCTCCGGTTTGCAAGAAGCTTATACCAAAGCTTGTCCCAATTCGGCCAAAAAAATTACTGCAGCATGTTGGTGCCATGTCATGACACCATGCGAAGTTTCATGATTTTCAGGCGTGTTTTGGATTTACATGAATTAAAAAACCAAGTTTCTCTATCTTTTCGGCCGAGCCACGACACCCGGATGTTTGAATTTCATTCACATTTCTTGCATGGGAGCTAGAAATTCACCCAAGGACACACATGTGATTTTTGAACCAACTTTGGTGCAGTGGAGCATGTGCTTGTAGTTCAAATTTGAATTATGCATATTAAATGCAAAGAAATTCAATTAATGTATAAAAAGTCCAAACGAACCCGAAATAATTCCAAAATTTAGCACGATACTTCTATTTGTTCTAATCTGCCTGTGTAAAAAAATTAAGGCGGGAGAATGCAGTGTACGTATGTGATTTCGCACACGGAGGTGATACGTTCCCTCTTGAAACTATGAGCCTTCTTGAGAGAAGCTCCGGTTTGCCACAAGCTTATATCAAAGATTGTCCCAATTCGGCAAAAAAGATTACTGCAGCATGTTGTTCCATATCATGACACCATGCCAAGTTCCATGACTTTCAGGCGTGTTTTGGATTTACAGGAATTAAAAAACCAAGTTTCTCAATCTTTTCGGCCAAGCCACGACGCCCAGATGTTTGAATTTCATTCCCATTTCTTGCATGGGACCTAGAAATTCACCCAAGGACACACATGTGATTTTTAAACCAACTTTGGTGTACTGGAGCATGTGCTTCTAGTTCAAATTTGAATTATGCAAATTAAATGCCTAGAAATTCAATTAATGTATAAAAAAGGCCAAACGAACCTAGAATAATTCCAAAATTTATCCCGATACTTCTATATTGTATAATATGCCTGTGTAAAAAAATAAGGCGGGAGAAGGCAATGTACGTATGTCGTTTGGCACACGGAGGTGACACTTCTCTCTCAGAAACACGAGCCTTCTTGAGAGAAGTTCCGGTGTGCAAGAAGCTTATACCAAAGCTTGTCCCAATTCGGCCAAAAAAATTACCGCAGCATGTTGGTGCCATGTCATGACGCCATGCCAAGTTTCATGATTTTTAGGCGTGTTTTGGATTTACATGAATTAAAAAAACCAAGTTTCTCTATCTTTTCGGCCGAGCCACGACGTCCGGATGTGTGAATTTCATTCCCATTTCTTGCATGGGAGCTAGAAATTCACCCAAGAACACACATGTGATTTTTAAACCAACTTTGGCGCATTGGAGCATGTGCTTGTAGTTCAAATTTTTATTATGCATATTAAATACCCAGAAATACAATTAATGTATAAAAAGGCCAAACGAACCCAGAATAATTCCAAATTTAGCACGATACTTCTATTTGGTCTAGTCTGCCCATGTAAAAAAATTAAGGCGGGAGAAGGCAGTGTACGTATGTCATTTCGCACACGGAGGTGACACGTTCCCTCGCGGAACCATGAGCCTTCTTGAGAGAAGCTCAGGTTTGCAAGAAGCTTATACCAAAGCTTATCCCAATTTGGCCACAAAAAATTACTGCAGCATGTTGGTGCCATGTCATGACACCATGCCATGTTTCATGATTTTCATGCGTGTTTTGGGTTTACAGGAATTAAAAAACCAAGTTTTCTCAATCTTCCTGGCTGAGCCACGACGCCCAGATGTTTGAATTTAATTCCCATTTCTTGTATGGGACCTAGAAATTCACCCAAGGACACACATGTGATTTTTAAACCAACTTTGGTGCACTGGAGCATGTGCTTATAGTTCAAATTTGAATTATGCAAATTAAATGCCTAGAAATTCAATTAATGTATAAAAAAGGCCAAACGAACCTAGAATAATTCCAAAATTTATCACGATACTTCTATATTGTATAATATGCCTGTGTAAAAAAATAAGGCGGGAGAAGGCAATGTACGTATGTCGTTTGGCACACGGAGGTGACACTTCTCTCTCAGAAACACGAGCCTTCTTGAGAGAAGTTCCGGTGTGCAAGAAGCTTATACCAAAGCTTGTCCCAATTCGGCCAAAAAAATTACCGCAGCATGTTGGTGCCATGTCATGACGCCATGCCAAGTTTCATGATTTTTAGGCGTGTTTTGGATTTACATGAATTAAAAAAACCAAGTTTCTCTATCTTTTCGGCCGAGCCACGACGTCCGGATGTGTGAATTTCATTCCCATTTCTTGCATGGGAGCTAGAAATTCACCCAAGAACACACATGTGATTTTTAAACCAACTTTGGCGCATTGGAGCATGTGCTTGTAGTTCAAATTTTTATTATGCATATTAAATACCCAGAAATACAATTAATGTATAAAAAGGCCAAACGAACCCAGAATAATTCCAAATTTAGCACGATACTTCTATTTGGTCTAATCTGCCCATGTAAAAAAATTAAGGCGGGAGAAGGCAGTGTACGTATGTCATTTCGCACACGGAGGTGACACGTTCCCTCGCGGAACCATGAGCCTTCTTGAGAGAAGCTCAGGTTTGCAAGAAGCTTATACCAAAGCTTATCCCAATTTGGCCCCAAAAAATTACTGCAGCATGTTGGTGCCATGTCATGACACCATGCCATGTTTCATGATTTTAATGCGTGTTTTGGGTTTACAGGAATTAAAAAACCAAGTTTTCTCAATCTTCCTGGCTGAGCCACGACGCCCAGATGTTTGAATTTAATTCCCATTTCTTGTATGGGACCTAGAAATTCACCCAAGGACACACATGTGATTTTTTAACCTACTTTGGTGCACTGGAGCATGTGCTTGTAGTTCAAATTTGAATTATCCACATTAAATGCCCACATATTCAATTAATGTAAAAAAATATCCAAACGAACCTTGAAAAATTCCAAAAGTTGAAACAACACTCCTGTGTTCTATGTTGAACCTAGAATATTTTTCAAAGCAATAAGAGGCAATGAATATTGTTTTGTCCCCAAAGGTGGCATGTTCCCTACCGAAACCATCAGGCTTGTTGTGAGAAGCTCAGGTTTGTGAGAAGCTTATACCCAAACCTGCCCCAAATGGGACAAAAAATTTACCATGACATGTTGATGCTGCTCCATGATACCATGCCAATTTTCATGAATTTCAGACGAGTTTTGGATTTACTAGAATTGAGAAACCAGGTATCTCAATGTTTGCGGCCGAGTGACGGTGGCAGGGTGTTTGACATTCATTCCCATATCTTGCATGGGACCTAAGCATGCAACCAAGGAGACATATTTGAATTTTCAACCAATTTATATGCATTAGGGCATGTGCATGTAGTTCAAATTTGAATTATGCACATAAATGCATTGAAAACTCAATTGATGCATAAAGATGTCCAAATGAACCCCGGAAAATCCCAACAATTGACACAACACTCCTGTTGTTCTATGTTGACATGAGAATTTTTTTGAAAGCAATAAGAGGCAATGGATAATGTTTCGTCGTATGGTGGGACGTTCCCTACCGAAACCATCAGGATTGTTGTGAGAAGCCCTGGTTTGTGAGAAGCATATCCCCAAACCTGCCCCAAATGGGACGAAAAATTTACCACGGCATGTTGATGCCGCTCCATGATAGCATGCCAAGTTTCATGAATTTTAGACGAGCTTTGGATTTACTAGAATTTCAAAACCAGGTATCTCAATGTTTGCGGCTGAGTGACGGTGGCAGGGTGTTTGACATTCATTCCCATTTCTTGCATGGGACCTAAGCATGCAACCAAGGAGACATATTTGAATTTTCAACCTATTTATATGCATTAGAGCATGTGCCTGCAGTTCAAATTTGAATTATGCACACGAATGCATAGAAAACTCAGTTAATGTATATAAATGTCCAAGCGAACCCCAAAAAATCCCAAAAATTTGCCCCAAATGGTGAAACGTTCCCTACCGAAACCATCAGGCTTGTTGTGAGAAGCTCTAGTTTGTGAGAAGCATATCCCCAAACCTGCCCCAAATGGGACTAAACATTTACCACGACATGTTGATGTCGCTCCATGATAGCATGCCAAGTTTCATGAATTTTGGACGAGCTATGGGTTTACTAGAATTTGAAAACCAGGTATCTCAATGTTTGCGGCCGAGTGACGGCGGCAGGGTGTTTTACATTCATTCCGATTTCTTGCATGGGACCTAAGCATGCAACCAAGGACACAGATTTGAATTTTCAACTAATTTATATGCATTGGAGCATGTGTCTGTAGTCCAAATTTGAATTATGCACATGAATGCATAGAAAACTCAGTTAATGTATAAAAATTTCCAAGCGAACCCCAAAAAATTGACACAAAACTCCTGTTGTTCTATGTTGACACTAGGAAAAAAATTGAAATCGAGAAGAGGCAACCGATATCGTTTCGTCCAGAAAGGTGAAATGTTCCTTAACGAAACCATCACACTTGTTGTGAGAACCTCTAGTTTGTGAGAAGCTTATACCCAAACCTGCCCCAAATGGGACAAAAAATGTACCACGGCATGTTGATGCCGCTCCATGATAGCATGCCAAGTTTCATGAATTTTGGACGACTTTTGGATTTACTAGAATTACAAAAGCAAGTACGTCGACATTTGCCGAAGAGCCACGATGCCGTGCTGTTCGAAATTCATCCCCATATCTTGCATGGGACATAAGGATAAACCCATGGACACATATATGATTTTAGAACCCATGTTGGTGTACTGGAGCATGTACATGTAGTTTCATTTTGAATTGTGCACCTGAAATGGCTAGAAAACCAATTTAATGTATAAAATGTCCAAACGAACCCCAAAAATCCCAAAAATTGACACAACACTCCTGTTGTTCTATGTTGACACTAGGAAAAAATTGAAATCGAGAAGAGGCAATGGATATCGTTTCGTCAAGAAAGTCGAAACATTCCCTACCGAAACCATCAGGCTTGTTGTTAGAAGCTCTGGTTTGTGAGAAGCATATCCCCAAACCTGCCCCAAATGGGATAAAATATTTACCACGGCATGTTGATGCCACTACATTATAGCATGCCAAGTTTCGTGAATTTTAGACGAGCTTTGGATTTACTAAAATTTAAAAACTAGGTATCTCAATGTTTGCGGCCGAGCGACGGTGGCAGGGTGTTTGACATTCATTCCCATTTCTTGCATGGGACCTAAGCATGCCACCAAGGACACGTATTTGAATTTTCCACTAATTTATATGCATTGGAGCATGTGCGTGTAGTTCAAATTTGAATTATGCACATGAATGCATGGAAAACTCAGTTAATGGATAAAAATGTCCAAACGAACCCCGAAAAATCCCCAAAATTGACACAACGCTCCTATTGTTCTATGTTGACACTAGGAAAAAAATTGAAATCGAGAAGAGGCAACGGATATCGTTTCGTATAGAAAGGTGAAACGTTCCCTACCGAAACCATCACACTTGTTGTGAGAATGGAATGTGTGAAGCTTATACCCAAACCTGCCCCAAATGGGACAAAAAAATTTACCGCGGCATGTTGATGCGCTCCATGATAGCATGCCAAATTTCATGAATTTCGGACTACTTTTGGATTCACTAGAATTACAAAAGCAAGTATGTCGATGTTTACCTGAGAGCCACGGTGCCGTGGTGTTCGAAATTCATCCCCATTTCTTGCATGGGACATAAGCATAAACCCATGGACACATATATGATTTTACAACCCATGTTGGTGCACCGGAGCATGTGCATGTAGCTTAATTTTGAATTGTGCACCTAAAATGGCTAGAAAACCAATTTAATGTATAAAATGTCCAAACGAACCCTGAATAATTCCAATTCTTTTACGACACACATATAGTTGCATGTTGACTGCAGATAAAAGGTCTAGCAATTCAAACACAGTCCATTGCCGCTGTAACCCCATTATGTTATTCAAAACAAGATGAAAAATCAAGTAGATCCTACACAGTTTATTATCACCAAACATGTGAGATGCAGTACAAAATATCCTGGAGCACCGTCGGTGTATAGTACACCTATGGCTTACGTGAGAAGGTGCGTCAGCTACAGTCCACAGCCGGCGTGTCAAGCACACTAGCTCGCTCCCCAAATACTCTCGGCTCTGCATCCCTTGCAATCTCGAAAATATTACTGCCTCGTAATCTCGAAAATATCTACCGCCTGGAAGGTTTTAATGTTTGATAGCACACGATTAGTATGTGTGGACCAAGTGCGATGTCTGTTACTCCCCCTCTGCTTCAGTCCCTTGATTCAAATTTTCAGTAGCCCCAGCATTATACTCCCGCCTCTGCATCCCTCGCAATCTCAAAAATATCTGCTCGCCCTTGATCCAAATTTTCAGTAGCCCCTCCTTGTTACTCCCGCCTAGTAAAATTTTCAGTTACCACAGTATTTCCTCAAACACCACCTTGCCCCCCCCCACACACCACACACTCCCCAAAACTTCCGCTCACACCGACACACACCACCCCCGAAACCATTGGTAGGTCACTGCCATCGCCGCTGCCTCCATCCTCAACCTCTGCCTGTGTGCGGGGGGGGGGGGGCTCGAGGAGCCAATGGCCAAAAAGAGGTTTATCGCGGCCTTTTCGCCCGACGTCGGCAAGGTGGCCGCCGAGGTGTCCCCGTCGTCCTCAACGTGCTCGATCCGCCATCACCTGTCCCCTGATCCGCCCGCCGCCGTGCCCCTACGCCGGTTCGAGGACTTCCCCGTCCTCCCTCGGACCCGGCAGCCGACGAGATCCTACTTTGGGGTCCGGCAGCGACTGTGGGGGACATGGGTCGCTGAGATTACAGATCGGGAGACCCACACCCGCCGGTGGCTCGGTAGCTTCCACACGGCCGAGCTCGCAGCCATGGAGTACGACCGCTGGCTGGTCCGTTACCACAGCGCGGCAGCTAGGATCAATTTCCCCTTCGGCACATGTCCGGTCGACCTCGTTCCGCCGAAGCCAAGGCTGGTGAGCTCGGCTATGGCACGGGAGGGCCGCTAGCATGGGAGCGCCTTGAGGCCGAGGCCGCCGACGAGGCCTACATGCAAGAGCTCCACCGGCAGCACCCGGGGCGGAGGGTGGCGAGGTTATCGCGCTCTCCTCCGATGATGAGGTCGAAGGCGGCGAGGATGGTGGCGTGAAGGGCGGCGAGGTTATCACGGTCTCCTCCGATGACGAGGTCGAAGGCGGCGAGGACGGCGACGAAGGGTGTCAAGGTGGGCCCCGAGGACAAGGAGATCGACGTCGATGAGTGGAGGAGTGCCTTCCCCAACAACCCTGACGACGGCACCGGCCCGGACCCGGATCGCGGCACGCCGTACATGACAAGGAAGGATTGGCTCGACCTCTACTTTGATCAGAAGTAGTTTAATTTAGTTTAAATTTATGTTTTATGTTCAGTTATGCAAAACTATAAATGTTTATGTTTGAATGCATGCTACTTTTGGTTGAACCTGCTTTGAACTTGATCAAATTGAAGTTTACAACGTTAAGTTTAGGGGATCGACTAGAAAAGGCCAAAAATTGCTGGAGTATATATATATATATATATATATCCACTAAGGGTTTTAGTCCTTTAACTTTTAAAGGATCGACTAGATATGGCCTTATGACTTGTTTATTTCAGTTCTTCACAATGTGATGCTCTATATGTGCAACTATTTGCCGTGCAGTTCAATTTCATCAATAACACTTTTCACAATACCACTATGAATTATGATATTTGGTTGCTGTTAAGGATATTGCAGTTAACATGCCTTTTTGCTTTTTTAACAATAACTAGTGTACTTTAGACCTGCACAATACCAGTTTGAATGACTATTTGCTTGTTTTTAAATGTTATGCCTGATGCAGTTAACACACCTTTCCACTTCTTGTTTTGCTTAACTAGCCTGCTTAAGCCTGCACACTGAAGCTACATAGCAACATGCATTGTACAGAATGACTAAATATGCAATCCCAGGCTACATAGCAACAAGGAAGAGTGTTACCTTAATGTTCTGATGATGTCTAGATATACATGTAATAAAATCTTATATAATGGGATGGAGGGAGTGTTGTACTACATCATTTTGCAATTGTTGTTTAGCTTCTAATATTAACTTGGTGCTTTTAGGTACATATGTCATTGCCAAAGATCCACACTTCGACCCTTTCTGCGTATGGGACAATGAGATATTCATGAACAAACATCAAGTGAGGAAACTGATAAATAATGTTATTAAAATGGGTCAAAATATGTCAATCGAACTATTTGTTTACACTTTATGCAAGACAAGAGTGAACTCCAGGATGGTAAGTAAGAACCCTGTAGCCTTCTTTTTACTGCCCGTAATGAGTTGTGTTAGATGACAATGTATGAATCTTTTTTCCTTTGTACTGGATCCTGAAGCAGTTTACTCAAGATTACCTCTCAAACTACATGGTTGGACTAGAGTCATGCGTGCCTTCTGTATCCAGGAGAGCACAATAGGGCCATTCCGCTTCACCTTGTTCAGCAACCAGAATGTCTGTTGTCTCTTTCTTATCCATCTGTAATAGTACAAGTATAGAACCCTGGTTCATCATTCTTTATTTGGTGTTTATGTAATTCTTAAACAAATGTACCTGTGAATCTTAAATGCATTGCTTGTTTCAACCTGATGGATATGAATAAGGCTACAACCTACTTTCAAGTTTAAATTAGGTACAATTTTAAATAGCAACAATTAAATTAGGGCGGAATTACGGTGTGTAGGTCATTACGGCGCACACGGTTAATAAAGCACAGCGTGTATGATATACATCATAATCCGACATGGTTCATGAAGACGAAACGTGTGTAACAATGCACACAATTGCCATTTGCAAAGCGTGTGTGATGTTAGACACTATCACATACGGTGCGGGAAAACTAAATGTGTGTGATTGTCTACCTATCGTACACGGTTTATAATCATGCACTGTTTGTGATGTGCTAGGCATCGTAAACGTAGAGCTAGTTTGGTACGTGCCTGGAAAACTCCTGTGCCTGGAATCTGCCTGGTTTTAGGTAAAACCACAAAACTCCGACTGCGATGGCAATGCGAGCACAAATGAGCAACAAGGATGAAGCGCTTGGGATATTCGAGATATCAGAAATGGTTATATAGGGACAACTGTATGCATCAAGGCATACTATCCCTAACGATTTCTGGGTCGTGTGGGAAGGACCCCCGTATCGCCCACACTCACTTGGCGACGGTTCCAAATGCCGTCGCCAAAAGGGATTAAAAACCATTTGTATAGCACCTTGTTGTGCGTATCTTTCTTTATTACTTCCTATTAATTGCAACAATGACCAAAATTATGTTTGTCAACTCTCAACAAATTTTATTCATCATACTCTTTATATGTGAAGTCATTACTCTCCATAAGTTCAATATATGATCTTTTTGTTTCATTTTATTATTTCTTTTATTTAATTCCCTGAAGATCATAGCAAAATAGCAAAGCCCTCTCAAAACTACTCTTTATTATTTATAACCCACGGACTCGTTACATAGAGGGAACATAAAGCAAAACTCAAAGCTAGATCAGACTAAAACTTTATTCTACTAGATCAAGATATAACCAAAACGATCGAACTAAGAAAAACGCTAAAGATAAAGATGTGATGGTGATACAATACCAGGGCACCTCCCCCAAGCTTGGCAGTTGCCAAGGGGACTGCCCATACCTATGTATTTATGTCTCTTTGTTCGGAGGTGATGATGTGATATTCTTGGCGATGATGCCCCTTAGGATGAGTTTCTCTTCCTCGAGCTTATTATTTTGCTGCTTAAGATCCAAAAGTTCCTTCCGAAGTTTACCCGTGACGGCTCGAGCTCCATTCACCCATGGATGTTTAATAGCTGCGGGAGAAAAAGCAACACTCTTTTTCATATTTTCATGAGAGAGAAATCAAGCATTGGGAGGAATGACCAAATTTGGTATTGCTGAGCTCTGAAGTTCCTCCAGCATGAATCTAGTTTGAAGACGAGAGGTAACTTCTTGATCCTCCTCCATGGCATCCACACTTTTCAAGTAAGCCTCCATCTCTTCCTCTGTTGATTACCCAAAGTGGTCAGCTTCGTTGTATGCTCTTGGGCTCGGTGTTGGGTGAGATACCCGACTCTCCCCGACCAACTCTTGCAAAGACATCTTGCTCTAAATCTGCTGCAGAAACAACTCAAAACAAAAACAGAGGATTTTGTCGTGGTACGGTCGTCAAAACCTTCGGGAGATTATATAACAAATTTTTACCGACCAAAAGAAGTATTGTGCAAGAAAACAGAGTCTGGAGGGCACACGATGTGGCCACAAGGTAGGGGGGCGCGCCCAGGGGGTAGGGCACGCCTTCCACCCTTGTGGTCGCCTCGTGTCTCTTTCGGACTACTTTTAATTTTCCTAATTTTTTAAATATTCCAAAACGGAGAAAAATTATCAGTGGAAACGTTTTGGAGTCGGTTTACTTACCGTACCACATACCTATTCCTTTTCGGAGTCTGAAACATTCTGGAAAGCGTCCCTCATGTACTCCTCCGGTGTTATGCTGTCAATTATATTGGTATCAACATTTATGGGAGTACCTGAGATATATTGTTTGATATTTTGACCGTTTACCACCTTCGGATTTGTGCCTTCGGCGTTGTTGATCTTGATGGCACCGGAACAATAGACCTCCTCGATGATGTAAGGACCTTCCCATTTAGAGAGAAGCTTTCCTTCCAAAAATCATGAACGAGAGTTGTATAGCAAAATATGATCACCTACACTAATCTCACGCTTTTGTATCCTTTTGTCATGCCATCTTTGAACCTTTTCTTTAAACAACTTGGCATTGTCATAGGCTTGGGTTCTCCATTCATCAAGCGAGCTTATGTCAAATAACCTCTTCTCACCGGCAAGATTGAAATCATAACTGAGATCTTTAATAGCCCAATATGACGTGTGTTCTAATTCAAGAGGTAAGTGACAAGCCTTTCCATAAACCATTTTATATGGAGACATACCCATAAGATTCTTGTAAGTAGTTCTATAAGCCCATAATGCATCATCAAGTTTCTTAGACCAATTCTTTCTAGATCTGTTAACAGTCTTTTGCAAAATCAATTTAATCTCTCTATTGCTCAATTCTACTTGAACACTATACCAAGGATGATATGGGGATGCAATTCTATGGTTAACATCATATTTAGCAAGCATTTTATGGAAAGCACCATGAATAAAATGTGAACCACCATCGGTCATTAAATATCAAGGGAATCCAAACCTCGGAAAAATAACTTCTTTAAGAATCTTAATAGAAGTGTTATGATCAGCACTACTAGTTGGAATAGCTTCTACCCACTTAGTAACATAATCAACAACAACTAAAATATGTGTATATCCATTAGAGGAAGGAAAAGGTCCCATATAATCAAAGCCCCAAAAATCAAATGGTTCGATAACAAGTGAATAATTCATAGGCACGTCTAATAATATTGCCAATTCATTGGCATTCATCAAAAGACAAGACAAACTTACGAGCATCCTTGAAGAGAGTAGGCCAATAAAAACTAGATTGCAATACCTTGTGTGCTGTTCTATCTCCAGCATGGTGTCCTCTGTAAGACTCGGAGTAGCACTTGCTAGGATTCGTTTCTGTTCATGCTCAGGTACACAATGTCTAATAACACCATCTAATCCTTCTTTATAATGGTGTGGGTCATCCAAAAAGTAATCTCTTAAATCATAGAAAAGCTTTTTCTTTTGCTGGTATGTGAAACTAGGTGGTATAAATTTAGCAACAATGTAATTAGCATAATCAGCATACCATGGAGTATTACAAGAAGCATTTATGATAGCTAATTGTTCATCGGGAAAGCTATCATCAATAGGCAGTGGGTCACCTAGAACATTTTCTAACCTAGACAAGTTGTCTTCAATGGGGTTCTCAGCTCCCTTTCTATCAATAATATGCAAATCAAATTCTTGTAGAAAGAGAACCCATCTAATAAGTCTAGGTTTAGCATCCTTCTTTTCCATAAGATATTTAATAGCAGCATGATTAGTGTGAACAGTTACTTTGGAATCAACAATATAAGATCTGAACTTATCACAAGCAAATACAACTGCTAAAAATTCTTTTTCAGTAGTAGCATAATTTCTTTGGGCACTATCTACAGTTTTACTAGCATAATGAATAACATTTAATTTATTATCAACTCTTTGTCCTAGAACAACACCAACAACATAATCACTAGCATCACACATAATTTCAAAGGTTAAATTCCAATCAGGTGGCTAAACAATAGGTGCAGAAATCAAGGCTTTCTTAAGTATTTCAAATGCTTCTACACAATCATCATCAAAAACAAAAGGAACATCTTTTTGTAAAAGATTAGTGAGAGGCCTAGAAATTTTAGAGAAGCCTTTAATAACCTCCTACAGAAACCAGCGTGACCTAGGAAACTTCTTATACCTTTGATATCTTTAGGACACAACATCTTTTCAATAGCATCTAGCTACTTTAGCTTTTTATCAACTTCAATAGCTCTTTCAGAAATTTTAAAGAAGTCTTTAATAACCTCCTATAGAAACCAGCGTGACCAAGGAAACTTATTATACCTTTGATATCTTTAGGACATGGCATCTTTACAATAGCATCTACTTTAGCTTTATCAACTTCAATACCTCTTTCAGAAATTTTATGCCCCCAAGACAATACCTTCATTAACCATAAAGTGGCACTTCTCCCAATTCAAGACAAGATTAGTTTCTTCACATCTCTACAAAACTCGATCAAGGTTGCTTAGGCAATCATCAAAAGAAGTTCCGTAAACGGAGAAATCATCCATGAAAACCTCAACAATCGTTTGACAAAAGTCAGAGAATATAGCAGTCATACATCTTTGAAGGTAGCAGGTGCATTGTATAAACCAAAAGGCATACGTTTGTAAGCAAAAGTATCGAAAGGACAAGTAAAAGTGGTCTTCTCCTGATCATCTTTTGACACAGGTATTTGAGAGAAACCAGAATAACCATCTAGAAAGCAAAAATGTGTATGTTCAGAGAGTATTTTTCTAGCATTTGATCAATAAAAGGTAGACGGTAGTGATCTTTTCTAGTAGCTTTATTCAATTTGTGAAATTCAATTACCATTCTATAACCTGTAACAATTCTTTGTGGAATCAATTCATTCTTATCATTAGGAACAACAGTAACACCTCCCTTCTTAGGGACACAATGAACGGGACTTACCCATCTACTATCAATAATAGGATAAATTATACCTACCTCCAGAAGCTTTAATATTTCATTTCTTACCACTTCTTTCATCTTAGGATTTAACCATCTTTTGTGATCAACAACTGGTTGAGCATCAGGGTCCAATTTAATTTTATGCTAACATAGAGTGGGACTAATGCCCTTAAGATCATCAAGAGTATATCCAATAGCAGCACATTGCTTCCTCAGACTTTTCAATAATTTCTTTTCTTCATGCTATGAAAGGTTAGCACTAATAATAATAGGATCGCTCTTCTTTTCATCAAGATAAGCATATTTCAGAGTATCAGGTAATTGTTTGAGCTCAAACACGAGATCATCCTTGGGTGGAGGAGGATCCCCAAGGATTTCAACAGGTAAGTTGTGTTTCAAAACAGGCCCTTGATTAAAGAATATTTCGTCTATTTCGCTTCTTTCATTCATAAACATATCATTTTCATGATCTAGCAAATATTGTTCTAAAGGATCAGTAGGAGGCACGGCAATAGAAGCAAGACCAATAATTTCATCCTTACTAGGCAATTCTTTATCATGGGATTGTCTACAGAATTTAGAGAAATTAAAATCATGAGACATATCCCCTAAACCAATAGTAACAATATCTTTCTCGTAGTCTATCTTAGCATTAACAGTATTCAAGAAAGGTCTACCAAATATAATGGGACAAAAAACATGTTGTGGGGAACCAACAATAAAATCAGTAGGGTATTTTATTTTCCCACACAAGACTTCAACATTTCTAACAATCCCAATTGGTGAAATAGTATTTCTATTGGCAAGCTTAATAGTAACATCAATATCTTCTATCTCAGCAGGGGCAATATCATTCATAATTTCTTGATACAAGGTTTAAGGAATTCCAATCACACTAGCACCCACATCACATAAGCCATGATAACAATGATCTCCAATTTTAACAGAAACAACAGGCATGCCAACAACAGGTCTATGTTTATCTTTCATATCAGGTTTAGCAATTCTAGTAGCTTCATCACGGAAATAAATAACATGCC
This sequence comes from Triticum aestivum, assembly GCF_018294505.1. NCBI lineage: Eukaryota > Viridiplantae > Streptophyta > Magnoliopsida > Poales > Poaceae > Triticum > Triticum aestivum. The sequence continues at coordinate 243,610,378 of NC_057805.1, forward strand.
CATCAATATTATCGACCAAGAGATCTTTAACCATAGCAATACTAGCTTCAACTTTAATTTGCTCAAACGGTGTAGGTGTTCTAGTATAACTCTTACGAACCACAGTTGAAGCTTTAGCATGATCCTTTATTCCAACAGGAAAAGGTGGTTTCTCAATATAAGCAGTAGGAACAATAGGATCAACATTATAAGTAATAGTTTCCTCTTCAACTTTAATTGGTTCTACTACTTTCACTTCAATGGGAGGATGATATTTAAACCACTTCTACTTAGGTAGATCAAAATGAGTAGCAAAAGATTCACTGAAAGAAGCTATTATCTCAGAGTCAAGTCCATATTTAGTGCTAAAATCACGAAAAGCATCGATATCCATAATTTTTTTAACACAATCAAACTTAAGGTTTATACCTGACTCCTTACCTTCGTCAAGTTCCCAATCTTCAGAGCTGCATTTAATTCTTTCCAGTAAATCCCATTTGAATTCAATATCCTTCTTCATAAAAGAACCAATACAAGAAGTATCGAGCATGGATCAATCATTATGAGAAAGCCGAGCATATTTCTTTGAATAATAATTTCTCTTGAGAGCTCATGATTGGGGCATGAATATAACATTGACTTAAGCCTCCCCCAAGCTTGAGCGATACTTTCTCCTTCACGAGGCCAGAAATTATATATATAATTCTGATCATGATGAACCAGATGCATAGGATAAAATTTCTGATGAAATTCTTGTAGTTCCATTATCCAATATCATCACATAGCCTATACCATGTCAATGCCTTTCCCTTCAAAGATAAAGGGAAGACCTTCTTCTTGACAACATCCTCGGGCATACATGCAAGCTTAAATAATCCACAAACTTCATCCACATAGATTAGGTGCATATCAGGATGTAATGTTACATCTCCTGCATAAGGATTAGCTAGTAGTTTCTCTACAATACCCAAAGGAATTTCATAATAAATATTTTCAGTAGGTGCAGTAGGTTAAGGAGCAACTCCTTGCTCTTCTGGTCGAGGTGAAGATACCCTGAAAAAGCCCCTCAAAGGATTATTTTCGATAGTAACAAGTGGCAGTAAATTTCATTACACTTTATAAATGTTTTCCTACCAAATTTCCACTTACCAAAGGCGCTTCATTCCCCAGCAACGGCGCCAGAAAAGAGTCTTGATGACCCACAAGTATAGGGGATCTATCATAGTCCTTCGATAAGTAAGATTGTCGAACCCAATGAGGAGCAGAAGGAAATCACAAGCGGTTTTCAGCAAGGTATTCTCTGCAAGCACTGAAATTGTCGGTAACAGATAGTTGTATCATGAGATAATTCGTAACGAGTAACAAGTAACAAAAGTAAACAAGGTTCAGCAAGGTAGCCCAATCCTTTTTGTAGCAAAGGACAAGCCTGAACGAACTCTTATATAAAGCAAAGCGCTCCCGAGGACACATGGGAATTGTTGTCAAGTTAGTTGTCATCATGCTCACATGATTCACGTTCGTTATTTTGATAATTTGATATGTGGGTGGACCGGTGCTTGGTTGCTTCCCTTCCTTGGACAAGCCTCCCGCTTATGATTAACCCCTGCCGCAAGCATCTGCAACTACGAAAGATGAATTAAGATAAATCTAACCATATCATGAAACATATGGATCCAAATCAGCCCCTTACGAAGCAACACATAAACTCGGGTTTAAGCTTCTGTCACTCTAGCAACCCATCATCTACTTATTACTTCCCAATGCCTTCCCCTAGGCCCAAATCATGGTGAAGTGTCATGTAGTCGACGTTCACATAACCCCACTAGAGGAGAGACAACATACATCTCATCAAAATATTGAACGAATACCAAATTCACATGATTACTTATAACAAGACTTCTCCCATGTCCTCAGGAACAAACCTAACTACTCACAAAGCATATTCATGTTCATAATCAGAGGATATTAATTATCATCAAGTATCTGAACATATGATCTTCCATTGGATAAACCAACTAGCATCAACTACAAGGAGTAATCAACACTACTAGCAACCCACAGGTACCAATATGAGGTTTTGAGACAAAGATCGGATACAAAAGATGAACTACGGTTTGAGAGGAGATGGTGCTGGTGAAGATGTTTATGGAGATTGACCCCTTCTCGATGAGAGGATCATTGGTGCTAACGATGGCTTCGATTTCCCCCTCGCGGAAAGCTAACTTCTGATTTTTTTTAGGTCAAAACACAGCATATAGGAGAAGATGGGCGTCTAGGGCCTGCCAAGGGGCCCACAAGGACGGAGGGTCCGCCCAGGGGGGTAGGACGCGCCCTCCACCCATGTGGATGGCAGGTGGCCCCCTCTAGTGATTTGTTTGCCCGATATTTTTTATATATTCCAAAAATATTCTATGTGAACTTTCAGGACTTTTGGAGTTGTGCAGAATAGGTCTCTAATATTTGCTCCTTTTCCAGTCCAGAATTCCAGCTGCCGACATTCTCCCTCTTCATGTAAACCTTATATAATAAGAGAAAAGGCAAAAGTATTGTGATATAATGTGTAATTACAGCCCATAACGCAATAAATATCAACATAAAAGCATGATGCAAAATGGATGTATCAATGCACTAAGCCAAGGGTTGCTGCAGCAAAACAACCGGCAACCAAATGATCTCTAGGGCGTCGGTAGGCACGTTTGACTGACTAGCTTCAACACTAAATTTCAAAAGATTCATCCTATGGTATGGTGGGTTCACTGTGTAAATTGAGATCCTACGAATGATTGAGAGCCTAATGAAGTGTACAGGAAAGTGTTTGTCTCGCCTATTATTGTTTAATAATCTGCCACACTGCTGGATTGCATGGCAAGAACCCTAGCCAAGCAGACAACATGGTTTGATGTTGTTTTGGGCTCGGGGCTGCCCATGGGCCTGGTCCTTTGTTCACTACTGCTGCCAGACACATACCATGTCAAAGTAAAAAAAAGACCAAAATAGGGGGCTCCCTCTGATTTCATTAACGAAACCATCAAGGACATACAAAATCCACTACTGCTAGTCAGGTTCTCAATGTCAAAGTAATTGAAAGGTTGTTACTTACCAAAGCTCATTTTACAGGTTCAGTGCAGCTCCTCTTTAAGTTGCAACGTTCCCTGAAGATGACCCCAGCATCTCGTATTTGGTCTTAATTGCTCCTCTGCATGTTCGCATTCAGAGTTTTAAAATCTCAACATGGCAAGAAAAATATAGTAACACTCACGCATCTTGTGGGAACACTAAAGCACTCATCTGCCATGTTAGCAGGAGTGATTTTTAATATCCTGCTACGTGGCTCTTCAACTTTGCTAGAACTACGTTGTGGTTTCATTTTTAGTGAATAGAACAGGGGGATCACCTCCCTGCCATTTTAAAAACTTCCCATCATTTGTGACACCACTGGTTATAGATGAAGAACCTACCCAAGCACAGTGCAATACAGGCGTGACGCACAATTACTAGATGATATTCTGTTGGATAATGCAAGTTATAACCAATTACTTTTACAGGAACAATAGCAGCCAGAAAATTTGAAGGGTAGGTATGAACATAATTGGAACTGCACATGTACTGCTAAGAGAATCAATATACACATTACCATTCGAGGAGGAGTACAAAGGCCATGGCGGCATCTATGCATCATGGTTGGCAATGGGAGTCAGTTCATTGTCGACGATGGTGGTCCTGTTGCGGTTGGCGTTGGCTTCCCGGAAGCAGATCCGAGACCGTGGTAGATGGCGCATGGGAAGCGGATCCGTGTACGAGGCGACGGCGGACCGACCCCAGTGCGGCGTACGACGTCGTCGATGAGGCAGGTGCGCTACGATGGACGAGTGCGCCGATGAAGAGGGGGAGGGGCACAAAGGTGCTGCGGTGCCGTGGAGAAGTCTATTTTACAGTGGGGATAGAAAATGGGGAGTAATGAGGAGTACTCTGGGTGCCGGGGTGGGGTTGGATAGGTGGGGTGAACGTGAAGTTACCAAAACAGCCCCCAACTAACCTGCATACGTTGGCCTGATCGACCAAGGGTATGATGGTAACTTTGCATTTGTCAAATCTGAGTCGCAGGAGATCTCGATGGAAGCGGGGGATTTTGCCGCCGACCTGAAAATTTGTAACACTGTACTACTCATTACTCCACGTGTGGCATGTTGGGTGATTGGGCTGAGCAGCTAGGAGTACTGTACTCCCTTCGTTTTTATTTACTCTGCATATTAGGTTTGGCTGAAGTCAGACTTCCTAAAGTTTGACCAAGTTTATAGAAAAAATATAAACATGCCATAACAAATTTGTATGATGTGAAAGTACATTCAATAATGAATCTAATGGTATTGATTTGTTGTTGTATATGTTAATATTTTTGTTTATAAACTTTGTCAGAGTTTACGGAACTTGACTTTGACCAATGCTAATACGTGGACTTAAATAAAAATAGAGGGATTACACATATGATTTCTTAGTTTGTCATGGCATTAATTTTTTGTTGTAATTGTGAAATAAATATATTAAGCTACTAACTTCGAATGTAATGGTTTATACAATTCAATATTTAGAATTGCTGTTGAATTCCAAGATGAATACCAGGTCTATAGTACTTCACAATATGCTAAAACTCACATAATCCAACTGAAATGAAAATCTAAATGCATTTCATACCAGGTCTACTCTTTTAAAAAATGGAGTTGGTGATGATGGTGTGCCTGCCATCCTGCAATATAGGCTGTCCGATCTATATCTAACATATAGGAAGGAAAGTACGACAATTTTGCAAAAAGATAGCCGCACCTCTCTCCACATTTGCAGATAAGGCCTTCCCTCGTTCGTCCTTATATCACACAAGATAAACTACTCATATAAATGCATCTTGATGTTCTGTGCAACGCACGGGCCTCTTTCGAGTAACTCTACATGATCTAGTCTAAAACAATTTTCAGAACACATCCTAGTGTGTGAATGTAACATAGAGAGTTTGTGAAGATGGAGCAATGGCGGGAGAGAGATGCGTGTGCTCAACACACAAGATATACACCTAGTGGAAGAAAGAGACACAAGACGGGAAAGATTGTATATATGTGGGCGAGAGAGTAGGAGAGAAACCGCACGAGAGAGAGAGAGAGAGGAAGTGTGCGAGAGAGGGATATATATATGTGTGTATACAGAGGAAGAAGTTAGATCTCTGAGAAATATGGAGACATATAATATAAGAAGTGAGATGCGTGTGCATCGAGATTTTCTGCATGTGGGAGGAGAAGAGACAAAAGGTTTGATGACAGAGCTCAAAAGAACATGGACTAGAGGGAATCTTGCGGGCTGAGGGATTGATAATTTTGTGCGTGAGGGATGGAGAGGGAGAGAGACGGGGGAAAGGAGTTACTTAGCCGTTGTCACATCATCCTGCTTCCAAATGGCCCCACAGTCTCTATTGTGGCCTGGTCGTCGTCTTCATTCTACCCGATACCCTCCTTGAAGATCAAGGAGGTGTGCATGTGGGGGTGCAGATAAGCAAAAGCGGCAGTGGTCGCTATATAACCTTGGATGGGGATAGAAAGTGTGCTTGAGGGGTGGGGGACTATGTGTGTGTGTCAAATATTGAGAGAAATCAAACCTATGGAGAGAATGTGTGTGCATAGTGAGCATGCGAGAGATGCTAATGGTGCAAGACAGATACATCGTGTGCGTCAATGTTTAAGAAATACAGAGAGTTTGTGTGTGGGATACAAAGAAAGGACTATGGGGAGTGTTTTTGTGAGGTAAGGAGACATAGCGAGAGAAAAATGTGTGTGCTTGGTACATGGTGTATGTGACAGAGAGGTACATGCATTGCAAATAGGGTTTTCATGAAGAGATTGTGTGTGCGAGATAGAGAGCGATGTGGGGGACTTAAGGCGGGCAGGGGCTAGGCGAGGGTGTCAAAATGTGTGTGTTGATGCATGTGTTACATGTGATTGTGCGAGGGACGGACGAATCGAGAGAGATGGTGGTTGTGTTATGGATGCTCTTCTCTCTCTCTCACACACACACACACAAAACAAAAATAGAAGACCATTCTCTAATGTATACACAACATCTCAGCATATCTCCATGTCCCACTCATACATGATCATTTGCACATTCACACCTCTCTATAACTATCACACGCACACCGTCTCCACATTGCCCTTCAGCCACAACACACATATAGACACATACATGCGTTCTCTCTCTCTTACACACATAGAATCTCTATAAATTGTTTTTGTAGTGGGCACCTAAAACTTCCAAATCCAAATAATCATGAACCGAAGCTAAATACAAATATATAGAAATATTGTTGTGTGAAGAACTTTTCTAGCAAAAAAATAGAGTAATATTCGGGGATTGTCACACACACAAAAAGGTTCGGTCGATGTTCTTCCAGTGCGACACCGTGACGCACCTTTCAATCGACCGCGTGGCCACGGTGCATGCCCTTGCACATGATTCCATATCGATGATGGGCTAACTAATGTGGTGTATATGCGCGGCCGTGATGCACGCGCTTGCACAAGATTACATACTAGTATGGTGTTCTTTTAAGTTTGACCAACCCTATTACCAAGCTCCGATAAACGCACTCATCAATATGCCGCCGCTGCCATTGCGCATGCGTACAGGCACTGTAGTACTGTACGGTGTAGTACTATCGCTGCCATGTGGGACCCGGCCTCATATATCATCCGAACTACAGCACCATACGATACTGCAAAGGATCTCAACCCCTCGCCCGTTCACGTCATCTGCAGTCCTTCCTCGCGATGACGCCGCGCTGCCAAGCACGCGAGCAGGTCAAGCCACGTCTATGCCCGTACGAAGAGGAAGAGGACGAGCACATGCTCCAACACGCCGGCGAGGAGGAGCTAGCATGTCATTGTCGTCTCCGCCCGGACAGAGGAGGCTCGCATGGTGGCTGTCGCAGCGGAACCCGATCGCGCCCGCACCGAGCCCGCAAACCGGGTGCGGACGTGGAATCTACCTTCGAAACCTTCAATGCCACGTGGATCATGCAATCATAAGGAAATATTTGGGCCAATCGACTCTTGTGAGCTGTTAGATGCAACATGGACGGCCAGCGAGGGTTCTTCATCCTCAGAAAATGATGGACTGTTCATCTTCTCTCTCAGCCATCGAGCCGCTAGCCCGCCACAGGCCTAACCTTCTCCCGTCACTGCCCCGCCCTCCCCTGAACGGCCTGCCACCGCCATACTCCCCTACCCCCGCCATTCGTTTTACTCGGGCACGATCCATTTTTTATGGCGAACAACATTCCACACCCACAACTCATAAGATAGATCAAGGGCACCCTGCCACCCTAATATAGATACTACCGGGCTAGCTTCTCTGCCGTCTTCTTCCTTCGCTCCGGCGAACTTCTTCTTTAACAAATCGACTAACCCAAATAATACTACTACTACGCATTAAGTACAGTAGGAACGCAAAGAAACGAGTAGTAGTACCAACTACAAGAAGAACAGTAGTAAGACATAGTAGTACGTACTACTAAAGAGTACAAATAATGAGAAAGAAGATAACATAGTTCTGTTGGGGGCTCAGCACAACACACCCCTGAAATAAAACTAAGCAACTAGTCCGCTTGACACTGTAGTAGAACCAACATGAGCAACGACACTGCCACCTTACTCGGAGTCCTCGTGCATGTCCTCGACTTCGTCCTTTTCCCTCTTCCTATTCCTATTTGCTGGCACTTCTTTGCTTGAACCGGATAATGGGCTCTGCTTCTTCATCCAAGCCTTGTAGATATTTAAACAAAGGTAGGCAACCGTTGCTGCGTACATGATGTGATCTTCATCTAGTGTCTTCGTCTCCCATGCATGATGAAACATGGGGTTAGGTTTCTTCAGTTCATCCCACGAAGGATCGATCATGGATGCTTCCAGGGTCAGCATTGAAGGCTGAGAGGAGGACACCAGGCTTTCCTTCAGGAGATCGAAGGGCTGTCCTACAACGAGGCCTATCCGGCCCAGGACTCTCCTGACGTTCGTAAAGTCTATAGTAAAAAATTTCACTCTTTTGTCCTTGAGGAAGTCCTCAAAATCCTGGCACCTAATGTCGGCATGGCATATGTGGTAGACCAAGAACACATTATGTACGCAAACCTGGATCACGGCGGGCTTCTTCATATCTGCCTCCTTAGAAGCTTCTCCTTTTCCAGGACTAAGGTGTACTCAATATCTAGCCCAGTGAACCACTCATCCTTTGAACTTTTGAACATGTCTAGGAAGCAACCAAGGCATGCTTCCACCGTCGCGGATCTACGGGTGTAGATGATGATGAACTCATCGCCGGTGATGGTTCACCGCTTATCATTGAGATTTGGGAGGCCATGGATTTTGGAGGCGAGTTAGGAGAAGTGGAACTGGTGTATTGTGAAAGAACGGGATGACTGGGAGTGAACTGTTGTAAGGTAGAAGACGGGGACGAGTAGGGCGTGCGAACTACATGGGCTGTTGGCTTGACCGATGGACAAACGGCTGCATGCCCCCAAAGAGTTCTCGAGTACTATGAGGGACCCACTAGATGTCATGTCTACTAGACTCACATCATAGGCCTGACGGTATAGCTTTTGCGTGTTCGCATGCCATGCCGGCGCCATGACGTCAACCGTCGCGCCTCCCACGACCTTTGCCTCCCTCGCGCGGTCGCGCCCTTTGTGGTTCGTACGGCTATAAATGAGCAATTTTTTGCCTGCTCCGCATGCATGATACTCCCTTTGATCCTTTTACTCCGCATAAGATTTGTGTCAAGCCAAGGTTTCCAAAGTTTGACCAAATTTTATATTAAACATATCAATACCTACAATACCAAATATATATTTTATGAAAATACATTTCATAATGAATATTAAAATATTGATTTGACATTGTGAATGTTGATACATTTTTCTATAAGTTAGGTCAAAGTAGCGGTACTTTGACTTCATACAAAACTTATATGCACCATGCAGCCTAGTTCCTTCGTCTAGGAGCATTATCATATTGCCATGTCATATATAGTCATCACAAAAAGGTTAGCTATAAGAGTACTACTACCTCCCATCTAGTTTAAAGGGATCGATTCAAAAATCTCACCTACTCTTACCAAGATAGAGGCGGTGGAATAGTTTTTGTAGTCTACATAAGTACTCAATTAATGGTCTCGTTCTTCACAAAGATTGTGTTTACCAATGCATTATTGCATTTCATGTATGCATCGATGCATGACCACTAAATGACAAAGAATTTTCACATGCATTAGTCAATATTCTCTTAATCCTTGCATGAAATAATTTAGTGCACCTTCAAATCTGAACATGTGTGGGGCGTGTATGTTTTTAATGACTTGAGACTACCTAGTCTGGCATGCAATGGTCAGTTCGTTGCATGTAAGATGACTTCTGCAACGTTCCCCATACCTTCATGATGCCCGTTCGTCTCCAAATCTTTTCCTCTCCATGTGTGAAAACCAATCTGCATGCTTGACTCTCCTTCTCCCTCCGGCAATCTCACCACTCCTCCCCGTGTGAAAACAATCTGCATGCATGACTCTCCTCCCCCGCGCTCGTCCAATCCGTTCTGAGCAGCAATATTTCCACCCCTCCCGTCCCCCATAATTTAATCCAACAAAAATATGCCAACATAGCTTTTACGTTAATCATGCAATATATCTTACGTAGGTGTGGCATTGCTCGCTATAAATCTACGCCTCCCACGACATTCAGAAGAACGCTCATGCTCATCGCCTTTATCTCCTCCCCCTCCCTCTCAATTCAGGACCCGTTGACCACCATGGCATCGCCCCTCCCAAGCCCTAGGCGTCTCTCGCTGCCCCATGCAGAGGGTCACGCGTTGCCGTTTCGTTCCTCGCCGCAACTAGTCGGGGAGGACACGTCGGCATTCTGTTCCTCGCTGCCACCAGGGCAGGATGACACGTTGACGCTCCGCTCCTCGCCACGATGCATCGAGGTGGACGCGTCGGTGCTCCCAGTCTCGCTACCGCGCTCATTGAAGGACACATCGTCTCCCCGCTGCCTGGCAGTGAAGAAGGCCGAGGAAGAGAAGCGCGATGCGAGGCATGCTGCCTGGCAGGCCTATGTCGCATCCGATAGAGTCAGGCAATTGGCTCTTTGGCATAAGGTTCGTGCGAGGGCCTTGTGGGTGGTGGAGGACGCTTGTGCCAAAGCCCTGAGTGCAGCCGGGCCCAAGCACCTCATCTACGCTTGGCGGTACGTGGACGGGGTGCACGCTTCCAGCAAGGAGGAGTACCTGTTGGTGCTGGATCACCACACCGGTGAGATCTTCCTCACCCGCCGGCAAGCCGCCAATCAGCACCTTGTGAGTTGCGAGGCCGAGGAAGAAGCGTTGTGTCGCTGCGCTGGGAAACGGCCGCACATCAGTGCACTCGTGGTGCGCCGCAAGCGCTCTTGCGAGTGCCGTGGCTTTTATTAGGAATAACTAGCACATACGCCCGTGCGTTGCAACGGAAGATTTTTTTGCGTGAAGCATTGGCAGAGGTAATTGATGTGTCCATCAAAACGGTCTCCGCAGCGGTGGGGCGAGAGAGCGAGGAGTTGCGGTGTTCTCACGGGTCATGTTTGGCCCGTGGGATCTTGATAGTGGTGGGGTTGGTCGGTGTGGTGGCCAGCACTCAACTCGTGCCTTTATTTTTCCTCGAGGTCCGCCTCCGTGTCTAGGTTATGGTTGCCTCCTTATTTTGTGGTTGCACGATGACCTTCGGGGCATAGTTGCTTTGACCACTCTCTCCTACGATGGAGTAATTGGATGAATCACTAATTCGGTGAATCCCATTTAATTGCCATAATCAGCGCATAACCAGGTAGTCCCTGCTTTACCAGGGTTTATTCTCTTTAATTATTTTAGCACTTACTTGCCTACATTATTTTAATCAGAGCCAAACCAGCATATCATCTTTGATTGGTATGTGCCTACAATTTCTTTTAATTATAGCCAACCAACATATTCTCATTTATCGTCAAATGGCATGTGAGATGCACAACAGTTCGTGTCTGGGTTAGGCCAGTGACAGTTACCAAAACGACGTTTGTTTATAAAACACAAATAAAAATCCAAAACAACCGCTGACCTTAAGGATTACACTCATGACCTCAATATCTCGACCACGTGCTGATAGACATTCGAACAAACAACTCTTGGTAAAAGATGGCCAACATGAATGTTTAAGAACATAATGTAGCGTAACATTCCAACATAAAGTAATAATTATGAAATTCTGAATATTCTTCGACATGTGAACAATTATTGCAATCCCAATTCTTTTGCCAAAAAATGCAAGCATTTTTCTGGTTGAAAACTTCATTAGATTTCGAAAAAGACGAACATAACTTGAAATATTTTTTTTAATTCACAAACATTTTTTGAAAAAATGAACCTCTTTTTAAGAAAACATTTTTTTGAATTTGTGAAAATTATAACATGTTTTGAACATTGAAAATAATTTTTTAGACGTATTTTTTTAACACAAACAATACTTTAAATTTGTGAACATTTCAGTAAACATGAATATTTTTCGAATTTGTATCATTTTCTAGAATATAATTTAGTTTTAAAATCACAAACAATTTTAGGAAATGTAAACATTTTTATAAAAATGTGAACATTTTTTATTTTTGAAAAAAATTGGAACGAGAAAAAATTTAAAGTTTCAAACATATTTCAAAATGAGAACAAAATTTTGAAATTCTGCTGATTTCTTGAAAATTTTAAAAAATGGAATTCTGAAAAGAAAAATAAAAATAGAATTTATGGAAAAAGGAAAAATAAAAATAAACTTGGAAATAAAAAAATAAAAAACAAGGATAAAAGAAAAAGGAAAAGAAAAAGAAAAATAGAATAGAGAAGAAAAAATGAAAACGAGCTGACCGAATCTTTGGCGCCATGTGTGAAATTCTGACAATTTGTCGCCCGATGTGGTAAATAAAGATTCTCAGATACATGGGCAGGAAACCAATGCGCTTGCTTTGCTGGGCCGCAGCGTGCGCGGTGCACATACAAAATTCGGAACAAAACTGTTTTTCTTTTCTAATAGATGTACGCAAAAAAATTAGTACCACCTTGGATACAACAAAAATCTCTTCGATGGTGAATAGATGTAAAAATTGAAGAAACGCACCTTGCTTTATTAGTGGGTATAGATTTAGTGTCGTAAGGCGATCTCATTAGTTTTTGCGACGAAAATGATAAATCCCGAACGTACGAGAATTATTAGCGTCCTTAATTAAGTATGGAAAAGAAAAGGTTTGGAAACCTTTTGTATCTGTGCGCATTTGTAAGTACATGCATATAGCACAAACTTAACTATATATCGCAGTACATGTCTCTCTATATATATGCTTGTAGACTGTACTACTACTATTATGTATACACACGTGCAAATCTAGGTTTTAACATTACGATGTGGTTTTGGTAAAAGTAGAAAAAACAACACTAGTTACTACTAGGAAAAATCCTAGCAGTAGCGCATGTTGGAGGCATAGTAGTGGCGAGGGGAGGCACGCTACTGATACGGCGCTACAACTAATTTTCAGCAGTAGCGCGGGTTGGGGCGCGCTACTACTATACTGCATAGTAGTGGCGTGTTTTCCATCCAGGCGCTACTACTACTCCTTCCTAGCAGTAGCATGTTTTCCATCCAAGCGCTACTACTACACCTCCCAAGCAATAGCGCATTGTAGGCTACCAGCGCTACTGGTAAAGTTTGCCATTTTTTTCTACCGCATATTGCCGCTGTATTTGTACTGGTTTTTATAGTAGTCTCATCATATGATTTTATGATCATGATGAGTTATTATTTTAGTGGGTGAAAAAGGCGTGGATTAGATTCAAGTGGAGTAAACATGGTGCATATCCAAAGTACTACTAATCCAAACTTGATCACTTTAGTTTGGATTAGTTTGAGTGATCAAGTTTGGATTAGTAGTACTTTCAATCTGCACCATGTGTTGCCTCCACTTGTATTTAATCCATGTTTATTTCACCCACTAATATATATAATAACTAAGCACGCTCATAATGATATAACAAATAAGCATCCTCATCATTAATAATAACTCATCATCGTTATCATAATAACAAGTCATACTCATCATCATCATAGTCATCTAACAACTTCTACTCGTTATCATAATGAAAAGTCATACTCATCATCATCATAGTCATCTAATAACTCATCATCGTTATCATAATAACAAGTCATACTCATCATCATCATAGTCATCCAACCAACCCTACTTAATTGTTCTTAGCACATGATCATGAGTATTAGCTAGGACCTACTACCCTCTCCAAGGTAAAATAGCATAAAACAACATAGGCCTTGACGCTCCATTATGGAGAATGGAGATTATCTTGTCTCCAATTCTTGCGCTTCGAACAATGTTGCTTCCAAGTAGCTCCCTATGATTGTCCATACATATTTTCCATTCTTTGATTGTCTTGTTTTCATCGGTTTTAGAAATCCGGTTTGAACAACGGTGAAGCCTAGGATTACTTAGCCGTAAGCTAATAACATCAAGCCGACCTTTCAGAAACATTAGACCAGACACACAATCCTTCGGGATTTTCTGTTCAAAAACATAATAATAATGTCGTAGTTAGCAATGTAGTTTAGCTTTAGAAGAATTTATGCAAAAGATGCAAGGATGTCGTCATAGTAAAAAATCATACCATGCCATCTCTATGGATGTTAACGTACTTCAACACGTGCACTAGTGGCACGTATTGACCATAATGTGCAGGCGTTTCATAGTTGATATTGTAATTCTCAACATCAATAATAAATGAGATAAGAGGATCTTTCTCGTCATAAGTTAATTCAGCGCCATCAATGTAGTAGGTTCTGTCTACTATCTTCTGTACATTTTTTGAAGAATGAAAATAAGCTGTCAACGAAAATAAGCTCTCAACTATTTTGAAATAAACAATATAAATTACTTAATAAATATCTTTGAGAAACTCACATAGAGGTAGAAATGGAAGCGTATCAACAAGGACCCAAATGTCGATATTAGCTTCATCAATATTATCTTCATCGACATTATCTTCGTCAACATTATCTCTGTCCATGTCATCTTCAGGATCACCAAGATCGAAGGCGACATGCATACCCTCCTGAAAATCATACACCTTGCACAATGCTTCCCAACTCGAGCAACCAAAATGGGATACGCTCTCCGAATTGTATAGCTTGACAGCAAAATCATAACCATGATGGGTCCTGAGATGAACTATCTTTGTCTCCATAATAACAAGTCATACTCATCATAGTCATCTAATAACTCATAATTTATCATAATAAAAAGTCATACTCATCATCATCATAGTCATCTAACCAACCCTACTTAATTGTTCTTAGCACATGATCATGAGTATTAGCTAGGACCTACGACCCTCTCTAAGGTAAAATAGCATAACAGAACATAGGCCCTGACGCTCCATTATGGTGAATGAGATTATCCTGTCTCCAATTCTTGCGCTTCGCACAATGTTACTTCCAAGTAGCTCCCTATGATTGTCCATACATTTTTTCCATTCTTTGATTGTCATGTCTTCATCAGTTTTAGAAATCCGGTATGAACAGTGGTGAAGCCTAGGAGGACCTGGCCGTAACCTAATAACATCAAGCTGACCTTTCAGAAACATCAGACAAGGCACACAATCCTTAGGGATTTCCTGTTGAAAAACATAATAATAACGTCGTAGTTAGCAGTGTAGTTTAGCTTTAGAAGAATTTATGCAAAAGATGCACGGATGTCGTCATAGTAAAAAATCTTACCATGCCATCTCTATGGATGTTACCGTAGTTCAACACGTGCACTAGTGGCACGTCTTGACCATAATGTGCAGGAGTTTCATAGTTGATATTGTAATTCTCAACATCGATAATAAATGAGATAAGATGATCTTTCTCCTCATAAATTAATTCAGCACCATTATGGTAGTAGGTTCTGTCTACCATCTTCCGTACATTTTTTGAAGAATGAAAATAAGCTGTCAATGGAAATAAGCTCTCAACTATTTTGAAATAAACAATATAAATTACTTAATAAATATGTTTGAGAAACACACATAGAGTAGAAATGGAAGTATAGCAACAAGGACCCAAATGTCGATATTAGCTTCATCAATATTATCTTCATCGACATTATCTTTGCCCATGTCATCTTCAGGATCACCAAGATCAAAGTTGACATGCATACCCTCTTAAAAATCATACACGTTGCGCAGTGCTTCCCAATTCGAGCAACCGAAATGGGATACGCTCTCCCAATTGTATTGCTTGATAGCAAAATCCTAACCATGATGTGTCCTGAGATGAATTATCTTTGTCTCCATCTTTTCATAATCTTCAAAATTCAGATGCTCCAAGGCATAGCGTCTTGTATTGTATGGGATAAGCTAGTCGAATTGTAAAAGACAGAAATTACGCGTTGAAGAAGCAGAAGTCAATGCTTAATTACGAAAAAAGACTTGTCGTTGCGTACCGTTTCAACATCGAAGGTCTCGTCGAGCTTAATACTGAAGTGCCGACCGTCTACCAGGTGAGGCATGTCACACAAACCCCGGTCGTCGCCGCAATAGTCACACTCCGGGATCCTATCGTCGTCGTCAGACATTTCCTATGTTCATAATTCAAATATTAAACTTCTAAAATTAAATATATGTACTACAAAAACTAAATTAGATCATTACTATTCATCAAGGGTTTATTATCGATCTGTCGAGTATTTTCTTGAAAACTCTTAGCTCACGTGGTGTATATATTTGACCGTCGGTGATGGTAGCTCCTCCCTTCGTTCCTGAGTGCATTACACAAAATTGTCTAGCACATGGAACGAAGGAGAAGCTACCCCCACGACAACAGTCGGGATTCTTTATCTCTGACATTTGCGACCGTTGGTGATGGTAGCTACTCCTGTCATTCCAAAGTGCATTACACCAAAATGTGAATCACCCTGGAATGAAGAAGAAGCTACCCCCACGACAACAGTCGGGATTCTTGACCTCTCATATATGGTGGCGACTCTCCCTCACTAATTCCTCTCTAACATTTGCGACTGTCCGTGATGATCGTTCCTCTCTTCCTTCCCGTGCATTACCAAAAGGTCTATCATGAGAAAGAAGAGGAAGAACGACCCCCACGACAACAGTCGGCATTCTTCTTCTCCCATATATGGTGGACACTCCCTCACTATATTTTGCCTGTCATATATGGAGCCCCAACAGACTTAAAGTCAACCCAAAATGTCGTTTAATGCTCTTTTTCGACATTTCCATTGCACTAGATATTTCCTATATTATAGCACAAGACATGCCAAAATTCACGGAAAAATACGACATGACCTTTGCTAAAAAAGGACATATCGAGCGCCTGAAATTTTCCGAAACGGAAACTAATCAACACTCTGGAAAAACATAGGCCACTCGGAGGTGTTCCCTGCAAACATGGCCACTTAGGCAAGCACATATCCTATTTGAGAAACACTAGATATACATGTTTATATCTACATCATATGAGCATTCAAACTTGATGGTCATTGCATTTCAATGGTTGAAAATATGAACAAAAACATTTCAAAATATCTTATATATAATCCTAACATAACTAAATTTGTCAATATAGGTCTCTCTCTAAACTAGTTCTACTAACCACTTACTAAATAAACTAGTTCTATTAACCACTTACTAAATAAACTATCTCTATTAAATACTTACGAAAAACAATGCAATGTAAGTGTTCTACTCTTACTAAAACTTCTATTACTAAATTTAATAACTAATAGTTTATATTCTTAAAATTTTGAAAATAGAGGGAGGTGGAGGGAGTAGGAACGAAGGGAGGGGTGAGTGAGGGTGGAAGGGAGGAGGTGGACAGATGAGGCAAGGAGGAGGAGGAGGACGAATGAGGCAGGGAGGAGAGCAAAGACAAGGCAGGGAGGGAGGTGGGAGGGAGGAGGCGGGAGTGAGGAGGGAGAGGGAGGGAGGGATCATGAGAGGGACGAGGAGGGGAGGGAGGTGGAAGGAGGAGGGGTGGAGGAGGAGCAGGAGCATCGGTGGCGGCCGGCGACGATGGTGGTCGGGGAGGGCCGAACGCCGGCGGCGGTGGATGACGGGGTGCGTGGGAGAGAGTGAGAGTGGAAGTGGAGAGGGGGAGAGTGAGGGGCGGCCTAAGGCGAAGATAGGATGAGTTTAGCAGTAGCGCGTGTTAGGGGAAATCGCTGTTGCTAAACTACCTAGCAGTAGCGTGTTTCAGAGGGGAAAGCGCTACTACTACACTTAGCCGGCGGCAACGGTGCGCCAATTTTAGTAGTAGCGCTCTTTGACCTTGTCGTGCTACTGCTATGTCTATAGCAGTAGCGCCGGCTGTGGGCACACGCTACTGCTAAGTGGTAGTAGCGTGTTGTTTTATCCAGTGCTACTGCTAAGGTTCTGTGTATAAGGTTTTCCCTAGTAGTGAGTCAAGCTTCTGAAACGATTCAATGCAAAAGAAATGGAAAAATGCTCGTTTGATTGTTTACTTTAGCTTCCTCCTCTCTCTGGTGTTTTCTCTATCGTACTTTGTATAGAGTATCTCACTGGTCGGGAAGGCATGCAAATTCCCAAACCGCTTCATACACCCTGTATTGATTTTTTTTCCTAAGAAGTTGTGCCGTGCAATTGGAATTCCAACTTGAGTACTACTACTAGTACTAGGAGTAGTAGCTGGGGATCGAGTGTGCGAGATGAACTCAGAGAGTTGAAATGCAAAAATACAGAGGGATGTGATAGTTGCTTGTCCGTTTATTTTACCAGGCCACTTATTACTGGGAGTGGTGGGGTTTTGTGATACGACGACTTTACTACTGCGCAACGAGCGGGGTGAGAATCCCGTGCAGCTCAGCCCTCTACACTATGACAACCTCCATCGTGGTTTATTAGTCCCCCATGTAATTTGACTAATGATTTAACTAACAAAATGTTAGTGCATGTCAAAAAAAATATATAGTTGGATTCTTCTTTAAATATAGTTTTAAATGATACAATTTTAGGTGAGATGCATCACTACAAAAAAAAGTCACATCCGTGACATTTTGGGCCGAACGAATTTTTTTCTGTCATGCTTATGACACTTCTATGACGATAATTGTGACAAAAACCGGTATCATCATAGATGTGGTGGGCTCCTACTTCTATAACAAAAAATCAGGACAAAAAATGGGCTTTTCATCCTGGGTGGGCCGGAGACGCAGCTGCATGATATTCTTTGGGCCGTCCATGACGGAAAAAACCGTGGTAGAAGCGAGGGCGCGGAAAATATTGGGGAGTTCCCGGTACGGTGGCTGGTCTGGGGCCGAGCGATGCATGTTTCTCTCGTACACGTACACGCGTGGGTGCGAGGCGTTGGGCTCTAACTGAACCCGAGCGAGGCGCTCGCCTCCTGAAGCCGAGAGATTGCAATGCAGGCTACGCATTATTGAACCCGAGCGATTGATCGATCCCTTGCTGTTAACTGAACCCGATCGAGCGATTACTTTGCTACTGCTGCTAACTGAAGCCGATTGATGCTGCCTCTGTATGAATAGTGAGCGTTGTTGGGGGGTTTGGATGAACAGTTCCCGGTGGGGGGTTGGATGAATAGGACCCCGTGGTGTTGCCGCTGGATGAACAGGACCTCGATCGATCGAGCCTGTGGAGGGGTGGATGAACAGGACCCCGTGGAGGGCTGGATGAACAGGACGACCCCGTGGAGGGCTGGTTGAACAGCACCCGGTAGAGGGCTGGATGAACAGTAGACCGTGGAGGGTGGTTGAACAGGACCTCGTGGAGAGGGTTGGTGGAACAGTAGTCGGTGGAGGAGCGCGCGGTGGAGGCTGGATGAACAGGAGCCCGTGGATGAACAGTCGCAGGTGGAGGCTGGAGGAGGTCGACGGTGGATGAACAGTAGCCCGTGGAGGCAGTCGACGGTGGAGATGAACAGTATCCCGTGGAGTCCCATTTTGCGGTACGCCACACCCCTCCCAATGAACAGGACCCCCGTTTCGACCGTAGCACTCCAACACAAGTCCGTTTCCTCCGTTTTGTGGTACGCCACACCCCTCCCGATCAACAAGACCCCGTTTCGACCGTAGGAGGTGCAAGAGAAGTCCGTTTCCTCCGTTTTGCGGTACCCCAAAACCCTCCCGATGAACAGGATCCCGTTTCGACCGTGGCCGGTCGAACACAAGCCCGTTTCCTCCGTTCTGCGGTACGCCAGGCCTCGTTTCCATCGGTTGTTCCATCCAAGCCAGTTGGCTCCCTCTGACGCCTGGATAATTAAGCTACACTAATCCTTGTTAATGGTGCCATATCAGCATTACTATTGCTAATCCTCGCTTCATCCAAATCTTAGTTCGAATTCAAACTCAAATTAAAGTCCAAAAATCAAAATTCTCAAACATCCAAACAAAAATGATCAAAGTGTAGCAGATAATCCCTGGATATTTGTCATGTTGAAACCCACCTTTTGTAAAGTATTTAAATTCCCTTTCGTATATATAACAGTGGCATAATCAATTAAATAAATGTCTTTTATTATTTATAAAATATTAAACTATTTTACCTGGGGTTTAAACTTTTTGTGGCACTGGGATATCTTGAAACACTAATTTAGGGGCTATGCATATATTTCATAAAACAAAATATTTAGAAAATAAAATAGAGAACTAAAAAAATAAAAAAGTTAAAAAAATGACCCCCAGTGGGCCTCGTGGCCCAGCTGGCCACTACCAGGCAGCCCACCCGCCCCCACTAACCCTCCTCCCCTGTTCACCGCGTTGTGGCCGCGCCGATTCCCGACATGGCACCGTCCGTCGCTGTGGCAGCCATCCGGCGGCCCTCCAGCGACCCCCCTGCCTATATGTACTCCCCGCGGCGCATGAACCCTAGCCCCTCCTCACTTTTCCCCATCGCGCCCCTGTCCACTCCTCCTCGCCGTGGGCGCCCCGATCCGGAGCCACTGCGCTCGTCCCCGTCGCTGTCCGCCGTCACCTCGACCTCTGCTTCCTCCTCGACCACGGCCTCGAGCAGCAGACCGCCTCAATGTCGAGATCGACGCCGCTCCTCCACGTCGGCCATCACCTCCGTCCGCTACGGTCGCCACCGTCTTCACGACTCCGGCGCCACCTGCAACTACTAAGTCGTCGAAGGGCCACCTTGCCCCGCGGTGAGCTCCAGATCCATCCCTTGTTTCCCCGTCGTTCCCTCGTCGCAGATGCCATGTTCGGTTGCCTTTCGAGCCTACACTCACCTCACCGTGCCCGAGCCCCTGCTTTCCCGCGGCCCCGACCACGCGGTCCGCGTCCACGCCCATATCGCGTCGCCTCCCGCTCTGCCCGAGTCGTGCTCAGTGTGCGCGCGCCGAGCCGCCCCTGCCACGGCCTACACCCGCTGCCACCCGCCCGCTGCCGTGCTGTCCATGCCTTGCCGCGGCCGATACTGTTGCGTTCCTACTGTGTGCGGCCACTGCTGCTGCTTCCTGCACCACGCCACATGCGCCCCCAGCCGCACCGGCTCCGTGCACACACACGCGCGCCTGCCCGCTTGCCCGCAGCCGCAGGCTACTGCTCCCAGCCGCGCACCCACACCTGTTGCCGCTGCTCTCAACTGCTGCCCCTATTCGCTGCTGCTGCGTACTGCTCTCCAGGTTGCCGGTGTCGCTGGCGCTTCCTGCGCGCCCGCCGGAGCACCCCGGCTACGCCCGCGCGTACGCACCGGTTTGCCTCGCGCACGGCCTTGCCTTCCCTGCTGTAGCGCCCCCGCCCGCTTGCTACTGCTCTACTGTTCTTCTTCTTGCTACTGTAGATGTAGCTAGCTTTTCTAATTCTACACTAAATAACCCTCTAGTCAGCCCCTAAACAGCGACTAAACGAATTTTAAGGGGAGCAAAACTATTATGGGGAGGTAGTACACTTGACATGGTCCAAATGTTTCCATTGGACCAAATCCTTTTGATGTATGGTTTAATTCCTACGAAATTCACAAAGTTCAATCTTCTGTTATTAGAAAAAACTGAAAATAGCTTTATTTTCATAGCTACTTTAGAGCTGTTGATGATCAAGCAAATGAACTCTAATGTGGATGTAACTGGTACCAACATCTAGATCACAGAAAAATGCTCAAAATTGATATAAGGCACAAAAGCATAAGAGGTACACCTAAAAGATTCCATAGTTGTAGCATTTTGAAAACAGCTAAAAGATGTTTAAAACTGGAGAATTCTCAGAATTAGCAGAATTCCAGGGATTTTCATAATATGATTAAATCTTGGAAAAATCGTAGAAAATAATCCGTAGCTCGGATGAAAAAGTTTTATACATGAAAGTTGCTCAGATCGACGAGACGAATCGGAATAGGCTCTCTGTTCATCTATCACATGTTCCTAGCATAGCGAACATCGAACTTTTCCCCTCCGGTTCGTCTGTCCGAAAATGCCTAACTCCGGGAGAACTTTCCCGGATGTTTCCCCCTTCGCCGGTATCTTGTAGCACCATGTTAGAACATGTCTAGCTCTGCCCGTTCTCCTGTTATGCTCTTGCTCGCTATATATTTACTATTTCTTCCCCCTCTTCTCTCCGGTAGACCCCGAGACCGTTGCTGATGCCACTGTGATCGACTACATCGACGACGAACCTTCTTCCCTTTCAGTGGAGCTTCCCGGCAAGCCCCCCCTTGATCATCCCAATATCGCCCATTCCATTCTCTCATGCTTGGATTAGATTTTGCTACTGTAATTGATTGCTCCTATTCTGATGGATAGCTTACTTTTGTAACCTGCTTATTGTTACCTACCTGCTTATCCTAAACTCCTTAGTATAGATTGGTTAGTGATCCATTAGTGACCCCCACCTTGTCCTTGTTGCCCCTGCTTCATCTTCGACGACTCGATCAACGTGATCGATGACCAGAGCCTGACACCTCACAACACATCACCCCCCTTTAGTTGCTCGACTCTGCAGAGCTACTATCGAGTGCCGAGGGTGATCCCTCATAACGCACTCCTGATGATAATTCTGCAGTGTAGCTATTTGGTCGTGGTCAACGGGGGTGGTTCCTCTTTCACCATTCCCGATACGGCTCTGTCGTGCAACACCTCAAGTGTGAACCTCGAGAGTGGATCCTCTTACGTTCACCTTGATGATTACATCAAGTGGAATCCTCCGTGGGTGATTCTTCGGGTTTTCCCCTTGATGTTTGGACACACGGTTACCTTGACTTTACTTGAGACCATTGTTGAAGTCGGGTCGGCCCCGAGGGGTACCCGCGAGTTGATGTTAAAGTCGGGCGGGCCTGTAGAGCACCCACGAGTTTTCTACGTGGCACGACCTGGCAGTCTGGGCCCTTGCCGTAACTCCATTAGACGGGGCGACGGGGTCACATTATCATGAGTCTCTGCTCGTCTCCGCGAGCCCCCAATGCACTAACAGGTTTGGGTATTTGTTCTAAGTTGGCCTCTGGCCTTTACGCACTAACCACCACACGAGAATAGTTATGGGCCTCGACGTCGCAGTATCAGCCGAAGCTTTGCCAGACGTCCAGTTCAGCATTGTGGCCGGGCCGGATCATGCCATCCACTTCACGGGTGGTGCTGGTATCCCCTTGCGCACAACGACCCGGAGTGCAACGG
Organism: Triticum aestivum; assembly: GCF_018294505.1. NCBI lineage: Eukaryota > Viridiplantae > Streptophyta > Magnoliopsida > Poales > Poaceae > Triticum > Triticum aestivum. The sequence goes on from NC_057805.1 coordinate 243,633,082, forward strand.
GCGATGGGCCCAGACCCTGGAGTGCTTAGGATGTAGACCGGCGGGGACCTCTCTGCTGAGCCTAGGTAGGGTTGCGCCGTGTTGATCTTCCGAGGCCGGGCATTGACCCCAGAAAGGTGTGTCCGGCCAGAGTGATCGAGCGTGTTGGGTAACGTAGTGCACCCCTACAGGGAAGATATATATTCGAATACCGTGTCCACGGTAATGGACGTTCAGACTTGTATCTGGATCTTATATAACTAGAAATGGATACTTGAGATATGTGATGAATATGTGGCTCCGAGGTTGATTTCTCGCAGGGAGTCGAGGAGGGATCTCTGGGCATTAATGTTACAACATGTTTGATAATTATAACTGCTATTGTTTACATAATAATGATCAATGGTTTTTCGTAAATGTGTATGGACCGTGTTAAGGAGAATTAAGAGATAATTTTGTTAGCTGGCTATACAACCTTCAGGTAGAACCTGATCAGAAGTGGTTGCTAATGGGGGATTTTAAATTCATTAGATCAAGGGAAAATATAAATCTTCCTGGTGGAGATGTTAATGATATGTTCATTTTCAATGAGATCATTGGTCATTTGGGGTTGTTAGAAATTCCACTAAAAGGCAGACGATTTACCTGGTCAAACATGCAAGATTTGCCATTCCTTGAACAGCTTGATTGGGTTTTTACCTCTGCTAGCTGGATTAATCAGTATCCTGTGACTCAAGTCACACCTCTTGCAAAAACGGCTTCTGATCATGTGCCCTATTTAATCTCTATTAGTACCACAATTCCAAAGGCACATATATTCATATTTGAGAACTATTGGGTGCATCAGCCTGGTTTCATGGAATGTGTGCAAGAGGTTTGGGCTAAACCTTCTCATAAAACCCACATTTTAGCTATTATTGTGGACAAATTGAAAGCATTGAGGTTTGCTCTCAAGAAATGGCAGAAAGGACTATCAAACATTGAAGGACTGATTGAGAAGTGTAATTGGGTAATCCTGTGGCTAGATAACTTGGAGGACATGAGGCCTTTGTGCAAAACTGAATTTAACTTCAGGAAAATAGTTAAGTTGCACCATGAACATCTTTTGCATCTCCAGTTCCTATACTGGAAGAAGAGGTGTACAATCAGATATATCAAAGTGGGTGAGGAAAATTCCATGTTTTTCCAGGCAATGGCAACAGAAAGGTACAGAAGGAATTCCATTGCTAGCTTAGTTCTATCTGATGGTTCAGTTTCTTCAGATCATGACACAATGACTCAGGAATTCTTGGGTGCTTTCAAGAGTAAAATGGGAACTATAAAGCCAACTGAGTTGGGGGAGGACATTATTTCATTGATACCAAAAGTGGAGGGGTTGGAGGTCCTCACAAAGCAATTGGAGTTCAAAGAAATTGAGAAAGTGATTAAAGAATTGCCCATTGATAAGGCACCTGGGCCTGATGGTTTTAATGGGATTTTTATGAAGAGTTGTTGGCACATCATTTCCAGTTATTTCATCAGGTTGGTGAAGGAATTTCATGCAGGGGCAGCTCAGCTGGAGAACCTCTATGATGCATTCATTACATTGATTCCTAAGAAGCAAACTCCTGTTAATGTGGGTGATTTCAGGCCAATATCTCTCACCAGTGTGGGTCTTAAGTTTCTCACCAAACTTGCAGCTAATAGGTTCCAGGAGGAAATCACCAAATGTGTTCATATGAATCAATATGGGTTTATTAAGTCAAGAACAATTCAAGATTGCCTTGCTTGGACTTTTGAATACATTCACTAGTGCAATCAATCAAAGAAGCCAATCTTTTTACTGAAGCTTGAGTTTGAAAAAGCTTTTGATTTTATTCAGCATGAGGCAATCGTAAAAATCCTTCGAGCAAAAGGATTTGATAGGAAATGGATCATCTGGATTCAGCAACTGTTATCTTCTGCCACTTCTTCTATTCTGCTGAATAAAGTCCCTGGTAAGCACTTTAAGTGCAAGTGTGGTGTAAAGCAAGGAGACCCTATCTCTCCCTTGCTCTTTGTGATTGCTGCTGACCTCTTGCAGACCATGATTAATAATCTCCTCAGACGGGGATTACTTAAACTGCCTCTACCAACACATGATCCAGATTATCTAGTGGTGCAATATGCTGATGAAACATTGCTCTTTGTGAATGCTGACAGCTCTCAGTCGGAGGTTCTTAAATCAGTATTGCATTCTTTCTCTTTGGCAACTGGTCTGTAGATTAACTTCCACAAGTCCTCAATGTATCCAATCAATGTGGAGGCCTCTGTTGCTTCTGACCTTGCTGCTCTATTTGGTTGCCAGATAGGCACAATGCCTTTCACATATCTTGGTCTCCCTGTGGGTACCACTAGGCCAAAAATCATTGATCTGTTACCTCTAGTGGATTGCGTGGAGATAAGGCTTACTGCTAGTTCTTGGTTTCTGCCTCAAGGCAATAGGTTGCACTTGGTTAACTCTGTGATTTCATCCCTGCCAATTTACTTCCTTTGTAGCCTGTCCATACCACAGGGCATTCTGAAGCAACTGGAAAGAATACAGAGACAGTGCCTTTGGAGGAAGTATGGTCAGGAAAAGGGCCATTCACTGGCTGCTTGGCCCCTAGTTTGCAGGGCAAAAATGAAGGGAGGACTTGGGATCTTGAATCTGGGGTTGCAAAATGAGGCTCTGCTTCTCAAGCATCTAAACAAATTTTATAACAGAGCAGATGTTCCATGGGTACACTTGGTTTGGGACTCTTATTATTTTGAGAGAGTCCCTCATGACACCATAGTCTGTGGTTCTTTTTGGTGGCGAGACATTTCTAAGTTAATGGACAAATTCAGGGCTGTTACCTCTGTCACAGGCAGAAGAGGAGACACAGTACTTTTCTAGTCTGACCACTGGATGATTAACAACTCTTGTGCCCCTCTTCAGGATAGGTTTCCAAGGTTGTTTTCTTACTGCTTGTAGAAAATCTTTCAGTCATGGAAATGTTTCAGGGAGGCAATTTACAGCAGATGTTTTCCTTGCCACTGTCTGAATTGGCCTTTCATGAACTCAACCAGCTTTCCTCCATGATGGGAGAGATCTCTTTGGATGTTGATGGCAAGGATATCTGGTCTTGGAGGCATGGAAAGAAATCTGAATATTCGGCCAAGAGGTTCTATGACTCTCTCCACCAACCTGTCATGTCTAACCCTATAGTCAATTAGGTATGGAAGAGTTGTTGCACCATGTCCATAAAAATGTTTGCCTGGCTGGTAATAATGGACAGAGTTAACACCAAGGATATGATACAACGCAGACATTGGAAAATCAATGAGGGGCCGGAGTGTGTTCTCTGTTTGTCCAGAGTGCTGGAAGACAGAAATCACCTCTTCTTTCAATTTAACTTTAGTGTACGCATTTGGAACTATCTTCAAATCAATTGGCTGAATAGTGATGACATGGTGGAAATTGCCCTTCACGCCAGGAAGGAGTTTGATAAACCTTTCTTTTCTGAGGTGGTCTTTCTAGCTTGGTGGAACATTTGGAAAGTCGGGAATGATAAGCCTTTTAGGCACATCAGGCCATCTTTTAGGCAATGGAGAAATGGATTCATACATGATATTACCCTCCTTTCTCACAGGATTAAGAGAAGACATAAGGAGGCTCTGCTCAAATGGATTGATTTCCTGCCTCCTTGATGTACTTTCAGCTTTACTTTTCTTTTCTTTTCAGGTCTGTTTTAGTGTAGCCTGCCCTGTATAGTTTTCTTCTTTCTTTCTTTTTTCTTTCTTTTCTTTGTTTCTGTTCCTCCTCTTGAGGAAACTTTTGTATTCTTTGTTATTATTTTATCAATAAAATGTTGTGGTGTGTAAGCCATGCAGTCTTCAAGGTCAAAAAAAACTGCTACTCTTTACTCTTCCACATGCTGCAAGATGCTTGGAGCTACTTGAAGATGCTAGTCTTCGATAGGCTAAGCCTACCCCTCTATTCTGGCATTCTGCAGTTCAGTCCACAGATATAGCCCTTCCATTTGATACCAATGCATACTTAGTATAGATCTGATGCTTGCGAGTACTTTGGATGAGTACTCACGGTTGCTTTGCTACACTTTTTCCCCCTTCCTTCTTCTTTCCGGTTGATGCAACCAGATGGTGGATCCTTGGAACCAGATGCCATGGCCGACGGATACTACTACATGGAGACCGCCGACGACTAGGAGTAGTTAGGAGGTCCCAGGCAGGAGGCCTTGCCTCTTTGATCGTTGCTTCTTTTGTGCTTGCCTTCTTAAGGCAGTCTTGTCTAACTTATGTCTGTACTCAGATATTGTTGCTTCCGCTGATGCTTGTGTATCGAGCTTGTATTCGAGCCCTCGAGGCCCGTGGCTTGTAATATGAAGCTAGTATTATTTCAATATGTGTCTAGAGTTCTGTTGTGATATCTTCGCATGAGTCCCTGATCTTGATTGTACACATTTGCGTGTATGATTAGTGTACGGTCAAATCGGGGGCGTCACAAGTTGGTATCAGAGCCGACTGCCTGTGGGAACCACTTTCCAACTCCTTGGCCGAAGTTGAGTCTAGTCTTTGAAAAACTATTTTACTAACATGGCTATGTGGCTTACGGGCCCACGTCGCCATTAGGTGGTATTAGGATCTTTTACTTCTCGACCTTTGCTCTGGGACTCTTGTCTCTCTTCTATTCGGCTTAAACAATTTTGCTAAATCTAACATTAGGATCTCATGATCACATCCATCCGGAGTTTGTATTACCCTTTCTCGAATTGAGGGCCAGGATCTGCTTTACAATATTCATTGACCGCAGGATCCTCTTGTCGAGTGCACCCCGTGTTGTAACTTGCAAATCCTCAATCCAGAGGTTTTCCCTCACATTGATGTAGCCTTTGCTATGTCCCATTTTTGTATTCCCACGTCACGTGCATGTGCGCCGCCTAGTATGTCTGCGATGTTTCTCTTGTCCGAACTCTTATGAAGAACATGTAATTGGCTCTGAATATGTAGCTGTATGTCTTCAATGACTACTAGTTTGTACATACTGCAGCTTTACTCATTGTTCTGATTACATCATGAATGACTCCATACACTTGCTCCACCCCTTGTTAAACCGCTCCCTGATGTTTTAAGCAGGATGGTTAGACCCGCTAGTTATGGCTGTGGTGGCGACAATCCACCATCGCCCGAATTCATGGCCGGAATGATGCAACAGTTGATATTGAATCGCCAGTTCATGAAAGGAGTAATGCTGAATCAGCAGCCAACCCCCGTAACACTGCAAGACTTTGCGCGTCTCAATCCTGTCATCTACCGCAGCTCAACTCAACCCCTTGATGCTGATGACTAGCTCCATGACATCACTTTCGTGTAGGAATCTGCTGATGTAGCCCCTACAACCTATGTCGCCTTCGCGGCTTATTGCCTGAAAGTCCCCGATGCTCAATGGTGGGACCGCCACAAGCATCCCTTACCTATTGGAACCGCCATCATTTGGTCGGAATTCCAATCTGCATTCCGTGGGCCAATGTCGAACCATCATGGTTAGTTTCAACGTCCTCGTTGGAATTGATGGACTGGAATTCCATGTTTCCCTCATTCTAGGTATGTAATTGTTGAAATTACATATACCGCTTCTACGCGCCACTAGAACCGTCCATCTACTACATCCTTCAAATGAGATTGTGAGCTACCCTGCTCATCTTGTTAGAAATGTCGGAGCACGGATTTATTCCTTGAACGCGTAAACACTTCTCCTCTTGTGAGAATTGAAAACACTCCGGTCATTTGTGAATTCCAGGATGTCTTTCGAGAAGAACTACACAGTCCATGACCTTGAACTTGTTGTAGTTAAGTTTGCACTAAAGTTGTGGCGACATTTCCTTCTTGGTAATCATTGCGAGATCTTCACCGATCATCAAAGTCTGAAGTATCTGTTACGCAGCTAGATCTGGACCTCCGTCAGCAACGATGTTTGGAAACAATCACAGACTATGACTACGGTATTTCTTATACCCTTGGCAAGGCTAGTGTCATAGCCAATGCCCTGAGTCGCAAGTCTTGTTGCAACAACCACATGGTTTATAAAGCTCAACCCCTGCATGATGATCTCACTTACCGAGAGCATCCAATCTGCCTTCTCGTTTAAGTTGAACGTCACACCCGTCTGAGGGCTTTCAAATTTTTAAAAGGTTCAGTGGTCAAATCGTTCTGAAGATGAAGCTACTTGGGAACTCGAGGATCGTCTTCGAGATGAATACCTCGCTTTTGTTTCCTTTCACCTCCTAAAATCTCAGGACGAGATTTCTTGTAGTGGAGGAGATTTGTGATGCCCGGATAATTAAGCTACAGTAATCCTTATTAATGGTGCCATGTCATCAGCATTACTGTTGCTAATCCTCGCTTGATCCAAATCTTAGTTCGAATTCAAACTCAAATTAAAGTCCAAAATTGAAAATTCTCAAACATCCAAACAAAAATGTTCAAAGTGTTGCAGATAATCCCTGGATATTTGTCATGTTGAAACCCACCTTTTGTAAAGTATTTAAATTCCCTTTTGTATATATAACAGTGGCATAATCAATTAAATAAATGTCTTTTATTATTTATAAAATATTAAACTATTTTACTTGGGGTTTAAACTTTTTGTGGCACTGGGATATTTTGAAACACTAATTTAGGGGCTATGCATATATTTTATAAAACAAAATATATAGAAAATAAAATAGAGAACTAATAAAACAGAAAAGTTAAGATAAAAAAATAAAAATAAAAGCCCCCCCCCAGTGGGCCTCGTGGCCCAGCTGACCGCTACCAGGCAGCCCACCCGCGCCCACTAATCCTCCTCCCCTGTTCACCGCGCCGTGGCCGCGCCGATGCCCGACACGGCACCGTCTGTCGCCGTGGCAGCCATCCGGTAGCCCTCCAGCGATCCACCTGCCTATATCTACTCCCGGCGGTGCACGAACCCTAGCCCCCTCCTCACTTTTCCCCATCGCGCCCCCGTCCACTCCTCCTCGTCATGGGCGCCCCGATCCGGAGCCACCGCGCTCGTCCCCGTCGCTGTCCGCCGTCACCTCAACCTCTGCTTCCTCCTCGACCACGGCCTCGAGTAGCAGACCGCCTCAACGTTGAGATCGACGCCGCTTCTCCACGTCGGCCATCACCTCCGTCTGCTACGGTTGCCGCCGTCTTCCACGACTCCGGCGCCACCCTGCAGCTACTAAGCCGTCGAAGGGCCACCATGTGCCCCGCGGTGAGCCCTAGATCTGCCCCCCTGTTTCCCCGTCGTCCCCTCGTCATAGATGCCATGTTCGGTCGCCGTTCGAGCCTACACTCACCTCACCGCACCCGAGCCCCTGCTTGCCCACGGTCCCGACCATGCAGTCCGCGTCCACGCCCATGTCATGCCGCCTCCCGCTCCGCCCTGCCTATGCCCGGGCCGTGCTCAGTGCGCGCGCGCCGAGCCGCCCCTGCCACGGCCTACGCCCGGTGCCGCCCGCCTGCTGCTGTGTTGTCCATGCCTTGCCGCCGCTGCTACTGCTGTGTTGTTACTGCGTGCGGCCACTGCTGCTGCTTCCTGCACCACGCCCCACGCGCCCCCAGCCGCACCGGCTCCGTGCACACGCGCGCGCCTGCCCTTTTGCCCGCAGCCGCAGGCTGCTCCTCCCAGCCCCGCGCCCACACCTGTTGCCACTGCTCTCTACTGCTGCCCCTGTCCACTGCTGCTGCGTACTGCTCTGCTAGCTACTGGTGTCGCCGGCGCTTCCTGCGCGCGCCCGCCGGAGCACCCCGGCCGCGCCCGCGCGTACGCGCCCGTTTGCCTCGCGCACGGCCTTGCCTTCCCTGCTGCAGCGCCCCCGCCCGCTTGCTACTGCTCTACTGTACTGCTGCTTGCTACTGTAGATGTAGCTAGCTTTTCTAATTCTACACTAAATAACCCTCTGGTCAGCCCCTAAATAGTGACTAAACAAATTTTAACTGGAGCAAAACTATTATTGGGAGGTAGTACACTTGACATGGTCCAAATGTTTCCATTGGACCAAATCCTTTTGATGTATGGTTTAATTCCTACGAAAATCACAAAGTTCAAAGTTCTATTAATAGAAAAAACTAAAAACAGCTTTATTTTCATAGCTACTTTAGAGCTGTTGATGATCAAGGAAATGAACTCTAATGTGGATGTAACTGGTATCAACATGTAGATCACAAAAAAATGCTCAAAATTTATATAAGGCACAAAAGCATAGGAGGTACAGATCCATAGTTGTAGCATTTTGAAAACAGCTAAAAGATGTTTAAAACTGGCGAATTCTCAGACTTGGCAGAATTTCAGGGATTTTCAGAATATGTTTAAATCTTTGGAAAATCGTAGAAAATAATCCGTAGCTCGGATGAAAAAGTTTTATACATGAAAGTTGCTCGGATCGACGAGAGGAATCGGAATACGGTCTCCATTCATCTGTTGTCACATGTCCCTAGCATAGCAAAAATTGAACTTTTCCCCTCCGGTTCGTCTGTCCGAAAATTCTTAACTCCGGGAGAACTTTCCCGGATGTTTCCCCCCTTCGTCGGAATTGTGTAGCACCGTGTTTGAACCTGTCTAGCTCTGCCTGTTGTCCTGTTATTCTCTTGCTTGCTATGTATTTACTGTTTCTTCCCCCTCTTCTCTCCGGTAGACCACGAGACCGTTGCTGATGCCACTGTGATCGACTACGTCGACGACGAACCTTCTTCCCTTTCAGTGGAGCTGCCAGGCAAGCCCCCCCTTTGATCATCCCGATATCGCCCATTCCATTCTCTCATGCTTGCATTAGATTTTGCTACTGTAATTGATTGCTCCTATTCTGATGCATAGCCTGCTTTTGTAACCTGCTTATTGTTACCTACCTGCTTATCCTAAACTGCTTAGTATAGGTTGGTTAGTGATCCATCAGTGACCCCTACCTTGTCCTTGTTGCCCCTGCTTCATCTTCGACGACTCGATCAATGTGATCGATGACCAGAGCCTGACACCTCACATCACATCACACCCCTTTAGTTGCTCGACTCTGCAGAGCTACTATCGAGTGCCGAGGGTGATCCCTCATAACGCACTCCTGATGATAATTCTGTAGTGTAGCTATTCGATCGGGGTCAACAGGGGAGGTTCCTCTTTCACCATTCCCGATACAGCTCTGTCGTGCAACACCTCAAGTATGAACCTCGAGGGTGGATCCTCTTACGTTCACCTTGATGATTACATCGAGTGGAATCCTCCGTGGCTGACTCCTCGGGTTTTCCCCTTGATGTTTGGACACACGGTTACCTTGACTTACTTGAGATCATTGTTGAAGTCGGGCCGACCCCGAGTGGTACCCGCGAGTTGACGTGAAAGTCGGGCGGGCCCGTAGAGCACCCACGAGTTTTCTACGTGGCACGGCCGGGCAGTCTGGGCCCTTGCCGTAAGTCCATGAGACGGGGCGACGGGGTCACATTATCGTGACTCTCTGCTCGTCTCTGCGAGCCCCCAATGCACTAACAGGTTTGGGTATTTGTTCTGAGTTGGCCTCTGGCCTTTACGCACTAACCACCACGCGAGAATAGTTATGGGCCTCGACGTCGCAGTATCAGCCGAAGCTTTGCCAGACGTCCAGTTCAGCATTGTGGCCGGGCCGGATCGTGCCATCCACTTCACGGGTGGTGCTGGTATCCCCTTGCGCACAACGACCCAGAGTGCAACGGGCGATGGGCCCAGACCCCGGAGTGCTTAGGATGTAGACCGGCGGGGACCTCTCTGCTGAACCTAGGTAGGGCTGCGACGTGTTCATCTTCCGAGCCCGGGCATTGACCCCCGAAAGGTGTGTCCGGCCAGAGTGATCGAGCGTGTTGGGTAATGTGGTGCACCCCTGCAGGGAAGATATGTATTCGAATACCGTGTCCAAGGTAATAGATGTTCAGACCTGTATCCGGATCTTATATTACTAGAAATGGATACTTGAGATATGTGATGGATATGTGGCTCCGAGATTGCTTTCTCGCAGGGAGTCGAGGAGGGATCTCTCGGCATTAATGTTACAACATGTGTGATAATTATAACTGCTATTCTTTACTCTTCCACATGCTGCAAGATGCTTGGTGCTACTTGAAGATGCTAGTGTTCGATAGGCTAGGCCTTCCCCTCTATTCTGGCATTCTGCAGTTCAGTCCATAGATACAACCCTTCCATTTGATACCAATGCATACTTAGTGTAGATCTGATGCTTGCGAGTACTTTCGATGAGTACTCACGGTTTCTTTGCTACTCTTTTCCCCCTTCCTTCTTCTTTCCGGTTGATGCAACCAGATGGTGGATCTTTGGAGCCAGATGCCACTGCCGATGGATACTACTACATGGACACCGCCAATGACTAGGAGTAGTTAGGAGGTCCCAGGTGGGAGGCCTTGCCTCTTCAATCGTTGCTTCCTTTGTGGTTGCCTTCTTAGGGTAGTCTTGTCTAACTTATGTCTGTACAAATATATTGTTGCTTCTGCTGACGCTTGTGTATCGAGCTTGTATTCGAGCCCTCGAGGCCCCTGGCTTGTAATATGAAGCTTGTATTATTTCAATTTGTGTCTAGAGTTGTGTTGTGATATCTTCCCGTGAGTCCCTGATCTTGATTGTACACATTTGCGTGTATGATTAGTGTACGGTCGAATCGGGGGCGTCACACTCCCGATGAACACGACGTATTCCGTTGCCTCCTAATGAACACGACACATTCTGTTGCCTCTCCATGAACACGACAACGGCGCAGCTTCTCCATTCCGACCCAGCCATGTACACGAGCCCTGGCCATATGTATGCGCGAGTAGGCATTGGAGACCCCACCCGTATGTACGTACGTGGCCGTATTCTCTTTCTTGCACCCTGGCCGCTGTACGTACATGTACATGCTACGTGTGCGCCTCTACTACGACACGTGTGCGCCTCTACTATGACACGTGCACGACTCTACATCAACCAGTATGTACGTACACGTTCGCGACCAGAATGACAACGCTAGGTACGCTTCAACCAGGTGGGTCCCGACTGTCAGGCACTTCGTTGCGTGCGAAGATGTAGCGGGTGGGTCCCAGCAGTCAGCGGGGCGAATCATTTTTTTCCCGTAATATGGACGCACGTCCTTACGTGCGAAGATGTAGCTGGTGGGTCCCAGCAGTCAAGGGGAGAAAACATTATTTTTCAGGGTAAAGGATGCAGTTGCACGGATGCGTCCATGGGCGTGGTGCGTCCCCACTGCTAGCCTCTCACGTACAGTCATCTTTCCATGACTCCCGTTTGTTGACCACATTGACAACACAATGCCGAGCGCACCAAGGCCGGTGGATGACAGTGAGGCCCCAGACTGGAACGACCCAGAGATGGGGAAGACGCGGCAGTGGAGTCGCAGATGGAGAAGAGTGGAAAACTTGACTGGTTCGGGTGCGCGGTAGCACTGCCACCCACGGGAGACAGGAGCAGGAACAGAGGTTGAAGAAGGAGCACGGCTGTTGGATTAACATCCAATGGTCCAACTGCTAGAATCATTTGTTTATTAAGTTGACAAAGCCCTGCGTACACGTCTGCTAAGTAGGCCCACAACTCAGCCACCAAATCTGTCGTGTTCCAGCTGTCATCGGGAGGAATGGTTTTTTTCGCATAACAAGGAGGCACTTCCTTCCGTGCGAAGATAAAGTCGGTGGGTCCCAGCTGTCAGGGGGAGGAAACAGCATAATAAGGAGGAACTTTGCTTGCGTGCGACCATGGACCTCGTGGGTCCCAGCCGTCAGCCTCTCCACGTACAGTCCTCTTCCGATGATTCTCGTTTGTTACCATGCCGCGCCGAGCGCAGCGAGGTGGTGGACGACAGCGAGGCCACATACTGGAACGACTCGGAGATGGGGAAGACGCGGCAGTGGAGTCACAGACGGAGAGGAGTGGGAAACTTGACTGGTTCGGGTGCGGGGTGGGCCTACACTCGGCAGAGAATAACAGGAGGTGCGGAGTGGAGGGATGGCCTGGCCGTCAGCGGGGTAGCGTTTCGCTGAGGCACGCAAAACAATGCCGCTGTACGCTGGAGGCTGGAGCAGGCGGTCCCGGCAGCGCTGTGGGAAGAAGACGAGAGATTGAAGAAGAATGGCGGCCGTTGGATGTAAATCCAACGCCTTCTTAGGCTTCGACCTACTGGCCCACATGTCAGCAAGTCCATTTGTTTTTTAGTCCATTTGGTGGGCTGGGTGAAACAATGTAGGATCTATGCAGCCAGTTTATATATATGGTAGAATTTAAAGCCCATTTGCATTTTTCTCAAAATCTACGGACTTGCTGGGTTGGGTGAAAATATCATGTTGGGCTGGACGGAGAAATGTTATAAAAACATAAACACATGTTTGCCGTCTATTACTGCATTGGTCAGTAAAATCTTTGCAAGCTTTTGTATGCAATCACTAGGAATTAACTTGCCAAGTTATATATAAACAATTATTATTATTTTGTAAGAACTTTCAATTTACGAAATAAACTATCATTTTAATTTGATGAGTTAATAGGACGTGGGGTATTATTATTTTTTAGGCTAGACGTGGGACAGTTGAGTTTGTTCTAGGGAAAAGTACTGGGAGAAAACTCAGTTTACATCGAAAAAGGAAGTGGGAGAAAATTCAGATATAGGATTAATCAAAACAAAAAATAAAGGAAGTGGGAAGGTCTATAAAATGGTTGGATGAGCGGCAGGTTTAACGGAACCTTATGTTGTTTCTATTATATATATATATATATGTAATAAAATAAGATATAAATATAGGTTCAGTTTTGCATTCTTATAGAAAGCATAGGTTAAGTTTTGCATTCTATAGAAAAATAGAACTGAGTTGTGCGTCGTCTTGAAAAAACAAACATAACTTGGGCTGCTGATGTTATAGACAAGCTAGGTTAGGAGGCCCAAAGGCCGCTTGATACCTGCTGGATCCAAAAAATGTTGAAACATGTCGTGGGCTGCCCATGTTAAACAAGAAAACCTAGGCCATGGAATTGGTGGGCCCGGGACTATCAGCCTCTCGACGAATAGTTGTGTCCCGATTCCTCTTGTTTTCCTGACCATGTTGGGAACGACAGATGGTGGCGCCACGGCGAGAGCACCAAGGCGGAGGACGACGTCGAGACCTCAGACCGAACGAACCAGAGAAGGGGAAGACGCAGGCGGAGGGGAGTACGAGGGTTGACTTGTTCGGGTGCAGGGTGGGCTGGTGGAGCTGCTGCCGCCGAACAATGTGTGGGAGTAGAGGGATGGCCTGGCCAACGCCATAGGCTATGATGGCCAGCCGCTGTATAGGAAGAGGACGAAAGATTGAACAAAATAAACAAATACAAATGGATAGGTGGTTGGTCCCATATGTCTGTGTACGAGACCTGCTAGGTCCACCTGAGAAGGGGAATATGTTGGGAGGAAGGAGATTCAAAGCATGACAACCGAGTGAACTAGTTTTTTCTAAACGGACAAGTGAACTACTTATATACATAAGCAAATTGACACTAAAAAAAGCAAACTGGTTAATGGGTTCTTAAAAGAAATATTTCGGACAAAACAGATAATTACGACACATAGGCTAATGCATGAAACACTCAGATGATAAAGGTGCTTATAAACAGATAAAGTACAACATCTAGACCTTCCTGGCACGCTTGATCATGACGCTGCGGCTGTCCGTGTACTCGTCGGTTACGGGAAGCAGACACGCCCTCATGTCCAAGATCCGCCTGTACATGTCGTAGCATGCGTATGCGTCCTTGGCCGCGTAGGGTATGTAGGCTAGATTGAGAGGTACCTCCCACGTGTTCAGGTCCTTGGTTTCATTGCCTTCTTTCATGTTGGCGTATCAGGGGTCGATGATGGTCTCGGCGAGGTCAACCACGGAGTCCTTCTCCTGCCCATTGCCGATGATCTTGTATTGCTTCTGGATGTCGACAAGCTTGTTGCACCATATGGCCAAATCGTTGCATTCTTCCTTTTCTCCACCATAGCGAAGGGGCAGTCGGCGCTGCCGATGAAACAGGTGAATGCTCCAGAACCTCTGATGGCCCTACAACAGTGGTAGACGAGAACCTCGTCCCGCACACATACCTGGGCGACGGCAATCCGTTGGTCCCTGTCAGGAGACGAATGGATGGGCACAAGGTCCAGTCCTGCGACCTTGTGCTTTCTCGTCCTGTAGGTACTGCTTGAACTCGGCGAGGCAGAGCTTCACCGAGTCCGGATCGTTGGTGTACATCACATTCAACTTGGGGAAGCCATAGGACTGAACGGCGCACTCAAAGGGGAACTCCTTACTGAAGTCCATATCCAACAGGCTCACCCCTCAGATCGCCATTGGAGTCTCTTCAACTGAACGAGTGGGTGGGCGGCGGTAGCAGTTCGTTTTTCAGCTCTTGCGGAACTGGATTCAACAGTAAACTGACTGTGTATAGGCAACAACAGTTACTACCCCTCCCTCGCCCGCTGCACGCCCGACAGAAGATGCACCCTCGGCGCATTCAAACGCCTCCATTAAGAAAACTACTCCGGCCACACGTCGGTTCACGAGCGGGTCTGTATTGGTACTGTAATAACAAGAGTTAGTGGTCACTTTACTAAAATTTAATTAGCTTTAATAGAAATTTATACTTAAAACAAGCAATGCATTCGCTCGTTCTATCAGTGCCACAGGATCAACATGCACAACAATTAGAATTATTATTCTCAGGACGCACACGATCAGCACATTTGTCGCACTTCCACACAGATAATACTACCAAGTTTGAACTGTTTGTTATGGTTGTTGTCCTCTGCATCATCATGTCGTGTTTCCTAGCTTGCAAGATTCAGAACCAACAAATAAGATCCAAATAATAAGTACAACAAAGATGCCTACACATCTCATTGATTCCCAGCTTGCAAGATTCAGAACCAACAAATAAGATTCAAATAATAAGTACAACAAAGATGCCTACACATCTCATTGATTCCCAGCTTGCAAGATTCAGAACCAGCCCATTAGAGCCTTTTGATAAAGTGAATATCGGGATTAAATCCATCTTGGCTAGCAGCAGGAGTACCATTTGTAACACAGTTTAATTGCATCATATCACTAGAGGCATTAGATTAACAATAACATTGGTTAGACATGTCCCTAAGGTAACAGTGTGATCGCTTCATTTTACATGCGCCCTTACATTAACAACAGCAAAAGGTTGGTATAAGGACATGCGACAGTGGACGCATCAGCACAATGTACCTACAAGGAGGCATAAAGTGGTGATGCCGAGTTTGTTCATGCTCTGTGAGGGTAGAAAATCTAATCCTAGAGACCTTTTACTATGTGAGGGCAACAAATCTAATCCTGGAGACCTTTTACTATGTGAGGGCAGCAAATCTAGTCCTGGAGACATTTTACTATGTGAGGGCAGCAAATCTAATCCTGGAGACCTTTTACTATGTGAGGGCAGCAATTCTAATCCTGGAGACCTTTTACTATGTGAGGGCAACAAATCTAATCCTGGATATACTCTGTTGACTTGTCCACCAGCCGCCACTTTCTATCCTTTTTTCAGCCAATAATAGATATGTTCCTTATCCAGTTTGTACTGTGTTTTCCCATTATTTCCCTTTTCAACCAAGAGACCGGTTGGGTATCCGGTCTCTACTGCTTTCACCGTATTATTTCCTCTTTGAATCGAGTCCTAGATTCATGCTATAACTTTCCCCCCTTTCTTCGTTGTTTGAACCAAGTCCTAGATTCAAATGCATGAAGTAGCTTTACCTCTAATAATACTAAAAATTTAGCTGGCTTTGGAAGAGCTGATGGGAGTAGAAAAAGATGCACATGCAGACACATGGGGAGCTGTGGCAGTAGAGCAAGGCCGCTTTCGAAGAACTTATACCTGAGGGCCGTCAGGATGTCGGCGGCAGCAGGTTGGATCTGCGCACAATACGGCTGGGAGGAAGAAGGGTCGAAGGACCTCCTGAGCCGGCGCTGTGTCGGAGAGAACGGCACGGGCAGAGGATCGGGCCCCGTCGATAGCTATGGGTTTCCTCCCTCGCTGGCGATGACCGCGTGAACGATGCACCTAGTCCTCTACACACACCAGCCGAAGGGATCCAGCCGGATCTGTGACCAGCGGTGTGCAGAAAGAAAATGTCGCTACCGCTGTCTTGTTTAGAGCTGGGGAGGATGAGAGAATGAAGAGGAAAACCCTAGTAAAGCAAGCGCTCAGGCCCCTGCGTACATATATAGTGGAGTGATTATCTTTTTCTCTCCACAACAAGTGTTTCAATTTGTGTACGTGGCATTAAAGAAAAGAAACTCTCTATTTAAGGTGACTAACTGTACGACTACTACTTACTACTACTAGTAGTAGTATTGTTCACTTGTGCCCCCGGCCCTCAATTCATTGAACAACCCCACGGGTGAATAAACATACATTACTAGTATTTATATAGAACGAACAAGTTCGAACTATTTTTGCCTAGTTAAAAGTTGAGGGCGAGGCTTTTCCCGGGCAGTACGCGCGGCAGTTTTCGCGTAGGCGGTTTGACAGAGGGGCGAGGAGGGTGAGGGAGTAGCGGATTCAACTTTCTTACCGTTGGAAAGGTCGGGCTGTGCGATTTGACAGCGCGTTACTGCTGGAAAGACTTGTGATATGACTACTCACTATAGTCATGAATTACTGGGGGTACGACCGGGGTGATGCCCCCCTTCCATTCCGCACTCTAATCTGGTGCATGACACGTCAACCCGGATGCTAGCTCGCCCACATGTCGGCAAAGTAAGTAGTAGTAAGAAGGAGCAAAGAATCATGCGGTATATACTAGTAGTAGTACTACTCACGTCGGAGGAGTGCGAACCACGGCAGCCTAGTGAATCAGCAGTAGAAAATAATGTGCTGATATGGCCATAAAAAACAATGTGCTACTGTCCAGACTATAGCACATACAGTACTACTCCTCTTTGTTTGGATCCCTGAGTTCGAGCTAGTTTGGGTTGAAATAGCCTCAAATTATCCAAATAGGAGGGGTTAGTTTCAGCTAGTTTGCTCTAACCCAGCTAAAAAAACTAGCCCGGTGGAGAGGTTCTAATTGGGTTAGTTCTCCTCGGGCCCACTAAAAGAGAACTAAAAAAATCTCCCCAGCCCGCACCAGATCGCTCCCTCCGCCCCCCCCCCCCTCGCACGACTCCTCTCTGTTCCCCATCGAGTCGCCTGCCCAAGTGCCGCTCCGCCGCTCGCCCTCTCTCTCCTTCAGCCGCCCTCTCCCTCCGGCCTCCACCACCCTCTCTGAGGGAGTCCTGGATTAGGGGGTCCTCGGACAGCCGGACTATATGCTTTACCCGGACTGTTGGTCTATGAAGTACAAGATTGAAGACTTCGTCCCGTGTCCGGATGGGACTCTCCTTGGCGTGGAAGGCAAGCTTGGCAATACGGATATGTAGATCTCCTCCCTTGTAACCGACTATGTGTAACCCTAGCCCCCTCTGGTGTCTATATAAATCGGAGGGTTTAGTCCGTAGGACAACAACAATCATACCATAGGCTAGCTTCTTGGGTTTAGCCTCCACGATCTTGTGGTAGATCAACTCTTGTAATAATCATATCATCAAGATCAATCATGCAGGAAGTAGGGTATTACCTCCATCGGGAGGGCCCGAACCTGGGTAAACATCGTGTCCCCCGCCTCCTGTTACCATCTGCCTTAGACGCACAGTTCGGGAACCCCTACCCGAGATCCACCGGTTTTGACACCGACATTGGTGCTTTCATTGAGAGTCCCACTGTGCCGTCACCGTAAGGCTTGATGGCTCCTTCGATCATCGGCGACGATGCGATCCAGGGTGAGGTTTTCCTTCCCGGACAGATCTTCGTATTCGGCGGCTTCGTACTGCGGGCCAACTCGCTTGGCCATCTGGAGCAGATCGAGATCTACGCCCCTGGCCATCATGTCAGGTTTGGAAACTTGAACTATACCGCCAACATCCGTGGAGACTTGATCTTCGACGGATTCGAGCCCATGTCAGGTGCGCGGCACAATCACGACGAGCATGACTTAACTCTGCCGTCGGACAGTGTTCGGGAGATCACACCTGCAACCACTCCGGCCCTCAATCCGGAACAAATCGCGCCATCTAAGGACGGGTGGATGGACCCCGCCACGGAGGCCGCACACTCAGTGGCGATAGAGCCGAATACTAACTTCACCTCCTATGAGAGCCGTGTTGCCGAACCGTTGGATTCGTCCCCGGCCATGGGCTCTGAGCCGCCTGCCTCCGTGCCTATCGAACCCGATTGGGCACCGATCATGGAGTTTACCTCCGCGGATATCTTCCAGCACTCGCCTTTTGGCGACGTGCTAAACTCGTTGAGGTCTCTCTCCCTGTCAGGAGACCCTTGGCCGAACTATGTGGGGCTAGAATGGGATGCGGACAACGAAGAAATTCGCTCCCCACCCACCACCCACTTAGTAGCCACTGTCGACGATTTAACTGACATGCTCGACTTCGGCTCCGAAGACATCGACGGTATGGACGACGATGCAGGAGACGAACAAGAACCATCGCGCACAGGGCGCTGGACTGCCACCTCATCATATGACATATACATGGTGGACACCCCCAAAGAAGGCGATGGCAATAAGACAGCGGAGGATAACCCCTCCAAGAAGCAATCCAACCACCGACGTCAGTGGCACCACTCTAAGTCCCGCCATAGCAAAAGTAGCGATAGCAGCACAAGAGACAATAACGCTCTGGATAGTGCCGAAGACGACGATAATCCCCTCCAGCCAGACCTCGAGCGGGAGGATGAACAAGCTAGTCCTCCGGAACAGCCAGCAGACGGAGAATCAGGGGATGACAATTACATGCCTCTCTCCGAAGACGAGGTGAGCCTCGGCGACGGAGAATTTATCGTGCCTGAGGATCCCGTCGAGCAGGAACGCTTCAAGCGCCGGCTTATAGCCTTAGCAAACAGCCTGAAGAAAAAGCAACCACAACTTCAAGTTGATCAAGAGCTGTTAGCGGATAGATGGACTGAAGTCCTGGCGGCCGAGGAATACGAACTCGAACGCCCAACCAGGAGTTACCCAAAGCACAGGTTGCTACCCCAACTCGAGGAGGAAGCATTAAAACCTACATTACCAGCGTATGATGCGGCTGATCGGCCACCTCGCGGCCGAGACAGAGGGGCATATCAGCCCAAAGTCCAGCCCGCACCCCGTCGCCAGACAAACAAAAACACCACGGCCCAGGGCAACACGCGGGACCTGCATGACGTATTGGAAACAAAGAAGGACATACAAGATCGATCTACGGATCACGGGGTCGCGCCCCAACGCGTGACGGTGATCGTCACGCTGGATACACTAAAAACAAGTCCGGCCGGGCCGAATACAGCAGACAAGACTCATATGAACTGCGTCGTGACATAGCCCGGCACAGAGGCGCTGCACACCCCCTATGCTTCACCGATGAAGTAATGCTTCACCGATCTACACGCCATCAAGTACCTTCCGATAAAACTCAAAGGGCCGGCTCGGCATTGGCTGAATAGCTTGCCGGCAAACTCCATCGGAAGTTGGAAGAGCCTGGCAGATGCATTCCTGGACAATTTCCAGGGCACTTATGTGCGTCCACCGGATGCTGACGATTTAAGTCATATAACTCAGCAGCCAGGGGAATCGGCCAGGAAATTCTAGACCCGGTTCCTAACTAAGAAGAACCAAATTGTTGATTGTCCGGATGCAGAGGCTTTAGCGGCATTTAAGCATAACATCCGTGACGAGTGGCTCGCCCGGCAACTCGGTCAAGAGAAGCCAAAATCCATGGCAGCCCTCACAACACTTATGACCCGCTTTTGTGCGGGCGAAGATAGCTAGTTGGCTCGTAGTAACAGCACAGCAAGCAAACCTGGCTCATCAGAGGCCAGGGATAGCAACGGAAAACCACGACGCAACAAACACAAGCGCCAAAAACATGGTGAAAATGCCGAAGATACGGCAGTTAATGCCGGGTTTAGTGGCTCCAAGTCCGGTCAGCGGAAAGGGCCCCTCAAAAATAACAATTCGGGTCCGTCCAGTCTGGACCGCATACTCGATCGTCAATGCCAAATTCATGGCACCCCAGGGACGCCAGCCACCCATACTAACAGAGAATGCTGGGTCTTTAAACAAGCCGGCAGGGCAGGCGTCAAAAGCAAATAAGGGGGGTCTCAAAGCGATGATGGCGACGAAGAGCGCAGATCACCGAACACAGGAGGGCAAAAGAAATTCCCCCCGCAAATCCAAATGGTGAACGTGGTAAACACCACCCAAATTCCCAAACCGGACCCGACACGCACCCCTACGGATGCCGACTTAACGGAACCAGCCATCCCACAATATAAACTAGGGCCGGTCACCTTCAACCACACAGATCGTCCGGTCAACGCCAATCAGGGCAATCCAGCCGCACTAGTCCTTGACCCAATAATTAACGGGTTCCGCCTCACACGAGTCCTTATGGACGGAGGCAGCAGTCTAAACCTGCTTTATCAGGACACAGTGCGCAAGATGGGCATCGATCATTCGATGATCAACCCACTACAGCTACTTTCAAAGGCATTATACCAGGTGTGGAAGCCAGTTGTACAGGCTCCATTGCCCTCGAGGTAGTCTTCGGATCACCAGACAATTACCGCACCGAAGACTTAAACTTCGAAAACGTCCCCTTCCGCAGTGATTATCAGGCACTGCTCGGACGAACCACGTTCGCTTGATTTAACGCGGTGCCACATTATGCCTACCGTAAGTTCAAGACGCCCTGTCCACGCGGCGTCATAATAGTTAAAGGCAAAGACGAACTTTACTTCGGCATCAACAAGTACACCGCTGCCTTAATAGCAGAAGCAACGAGTAGCACCTTGCAGCCGAACCTCGAGTCGACGGCCAGGCTCCTGGATACCGCCAAAGGACTTTGAACTACTTCGCGGCAGCATAGCCCGGCTCGTCCAGAGCTCAATTAAGCACTCCGGCGAAGGCCAAGATAGGCCGCATACAGCGGCTCAACCGCTCTCCGGCACACAAACATTTCTTACATTTCATTTGCAGGCTCACCTTTGCGTCGACCAGGACGGGCAATATGGAGGCAGCCCGAATGCGCGAGGGAATCCTTAGATGTTCCCGCGATGACCATCCGAGTATACTCCGGATCCGCACGCAGCTTCGTCCTCCCTGGTCTCAGCAGGTGCCACAGTCATATTTCTTTTCCATTATTACCTTTCTTATACGCATCGACGAACTATTCAAATAAAATATGTGGATTTATATGACGCTTCTCTGCTGTCATTTCTTATTAAAACTCTTTTGCCGAGTGGCATCCATATGCCGCGATATGCCTTTAAACGTGCCAGGGGCTTCGTTTTACCCATAGTATGGCAATAAAGTCCGAACACCTTCATGGAAGTTCGGCACCCCGAACTTATAGCATTATATGCATCAGCTCCGAATCATGTCTTGGGTCAATAGTTGGGTTTGCCCGGCTCCCATGTTTTGGTACCTTACGTTCCGCTATATCGGCTAAGGTAGCACTGGGAGAACTGCTGCGATTGTGTCCCGGTTCTTCCGGACGAGCACCTCAGTAGAGAAAGTTGAAAACTGACTGTCATGATACGACAAGAGCTGGTCAGCTGTTCGAGAGGTCATAAAATCTTTAAGGATTTCTCCCACATTATGCCATAACCAATGCAGCGTGCGATGGATCGGTTTGTTCTCCGATCAGGTGCTTATAGAGCCCCTTGTACGGTATTCCGAACACCAAGGGCTGCCTACCTTACTAAAGCTCCTATGTCTAAGTGAGAGTGATAAAGCCCTATAGTCCGATTGCCTGGTTCGTTGTGCTGAGCACCTCCTTCGAAGGACCCAAAACTGGGATAAAGAGTGCTCAGGTTTATCCCGAACACCCCCGTACTTCTTACGTGGGGGCAGAAGCCGACGACTGGCCAACTCTCAGGTTTAACATATAAAACGGCCGCACAGGAGGGTAAACTTTTATATAACAGGAAATAAATACTATAAATGACCCTGTTCAGACATTTACAAAGGACGACACGATTCACATTCATCGAAATATAATGTCCTTGGTGCATAGCTCCGCTGCAAGGTAGGATCCTTTAAGGACATTTTCATAATATAATTTGGGCTTGTGGTGCTCCTTCCCCTCTGGCGGCCCCTCGGTCATCAGCTTCTCAGCATCCATCTTCCCCCAATGCACCTTTGCGCAGGCGAAGGCCATTCGCGCACCCTCTATGCAGACCGACCGCTTGATAACATCAAGTCGGGGGCAAGCGCTTACAAGCCACTTCACGAGCCTGAAGTAGCTGCTTGGAATCGGCTCGGCGGGCCATAGCCGGATAATCAAATCCTTCATGGCTAGTTCCGCCGCCTTATGCAGTTCGATCAGCTGTTTCAGTTGATCGGCAAAAGGCACCAGATAATTCGGTGCCAAATACTATGACCAGAAGAGCTTATCCGCAGTGTTCCTTTCTTCGGCCCGGTAGAATTGGGCGGCATCCGCTATGCTGCGGGGCAGCTCCGCAAACACCCCTGGAGAAATCCGAATTCAAAATCAGAAACATAATCTTCTCCTCAAAAATTGCTTTACAAGGAAAAAGCCTTACCCGCCGCGATCTTCCTCGCCTCTTGGATCCCCTGCAGGGCGCTTTGGGTTTCCCCCCGGGCATCGCTCGCGGCCTGATGCGCCTTGGTGAGTTCGGATTCTTTCTCCGTTAAACTCTGCTCCAAGGTCTCGCATTTCTTCACGGCCTGTTGCAGCTCCTGCTCAGCTTTAATAACCCTGGCCTCGCACTTCTCACGGAGGGCCTGCTCTGCGGCTGCCTTTTCCTCGGCATTGGCCACAGCCTTCTTAAGAGCCTCGACTTCAGTCATCATCCCTAGAGAAAATCAGGGAACATATTCTATAATACTGGAAATTTGATCGCACTAAACGCGAACAAGACTTGTGCATACCCTGTTTATCTCCCAACTGCATTTTCAAATGGCCAAGTTCTTCTTTGGCCCGCTCCAGACTTTGATTCAGTCCAGAGATTTCCGCAGTATGGGAGGCAGCAGCCGCTACAGACACCTGCTTATAACAGAAGAGAAATAGATGTCATTCCATGAGTCTTCCTGCGAACATAAATTTGATCCTCTATCCGGTTTCTTCTTCCACCAAACAGTGTATCAGGGGCTACTATCCATACTATGACACTCTTCGAAAAACATACCTCAAAACCTTTTATAAGGCTGATACAGGCTCCATTTAGTCCACTCTCAGCAGACTGAATCTTCTCAATCACCGCACCCATAAGGGCACCGTGTTCATCGACGATGGAGGCGCTCTTCTGCGCCACCAACAAAGCATCTGACGCCTCTGGTTGGACAGAGGTTGCCGGTATACCCCCTCCAGCTGAGAAAAGGCTGCCTGCTTGATTCTGGAGCCGTATTGGTCTCCGAAACTGCATCCGGCTAGGAGCCGAATTCAAGATGGCCGCCGCCGTCAGCTCCCATGGGAATTTGCTCCCCCATGTGTTCGGCCCCTGAAGTTTGACCTCCAGGCGCCGCCTTCACGGTCTTTCCCTCTCCTCCTTGGCCGGGGTCCCTCTGGGACGAAGCCTCGGTGGTATTCACTTGTTCGAAGGAAGGGGCCCTCGGGGGCGTCCCGCTTTCCATAGCATCCGGCTCATCGAATCCTCTGATGAGGATTGTTCGGTACGGGACCTCGCCGGACTACAAAACATATGGCTCAGGTTAAAATATTACTCCATGATGAGTCTGGACGCGTAAACACGTTCGGACTGTATATACTCATGGGTTCACCAGGGGCTGGGCCCTGGGATCCCACGGCGGGCCGCTGTCGGCAGCGGCAGTGGACTCCTCCGAAAGAGGAGCTTTTCCCCTTTTGGGCGACTCGGCCTCCAAGTGTATGGAGGCTGTCCTCTCCTTTCTTTCCCCCGCAGGGGATTCATCTTCTTCCTCCTCCTCATCCTCTTCGGAGGCGGAATGGGCATTAGAGCCTTCGGATATTGTATCCTAAGTGCCGCGGTGATGAAGGCCGACCCGGGTCTTCTTGGCCCCCTTCTCGGCCGTCTTCTTCGGCACCTTGTAAGGCGCCGGGACCAGCATCTTCCTCAGAAGTGGGACGGCCGGTTCTTCGGGCAGCAGGGCCGGACAATGGATCCGCTCCGCCTTCTTCGTCCAGCCCTAGGAAGATTATGGAAAACACATTAAGCGCTTCCCTTGGGTTATGCGGACATAAAATGCGATTACTTACCGAACTTGCAGGGCGGGATAGTTGATACCCGCTGTCTTCAGCGGAGTCCGGCCATGATTTGCTGGACTTGAAAGCACCTTCCAGATGTCCTTGTGCGAGGTGCCGAAGAGCCCTCGCAAGGTTTGGTGCTTGGCCGGATCGAATTCCCATAGATTGCAAGTCCTGTGTTGACAAGGCAGGATCCGGCGAACTAACATCACCTGGACCACATTGAAGAGTTCAATGTTCTTGTCTCCCATATCTTTAACGCGCGTCTGGAGCACTGACAATTCGTCGGACGAGGGCCAGTTCAGGCGCTTCTTGACCCAGGATGTAAGCCACAGGGGGGCACCGGATCGAAACTCGGGAGTAGCGGCCCATTCCGTGTCGCGCGGCTCGGTGATGTAAAACCACTGCTGTTGCCACTCCTTGACGGAATCGTTAAAGGTGCTTGTTGGCCATGTAACGTTGGGCATCTTGCTCACCATAGCGCCCCCACACTCGGCGTGCTCGCCACCTACTATCTTGGGCTTCACATTAAAAATCTTCAACCATAAGCCAAAATGTGGCGAGATGCGGAGAAAAGCCTTGCACACGACAATGAATGTCGAGATGTTGAGGAAGGAATTAGGGGACAAATCGTGAAGATCGATCCCCTAATAATACATGATGCCGCGAACGAACGGGTGGAGGGGAAACCCTAGCCCGCCGACAAAGTGAGGGAGGAATACAACCCTCTCGTGGGGTTCCGGGGTGGGGACGGTCTGTCCCGCCATCGGGAGACGATGGCTGATTTTCTTGGCCACATACCCGGCCTCCCGAAGCTTTTTGATATCCTTCTCCCGAACGGTAGAGGCCATCCATTTGCCTCCTGCTCCCGATCCAGACATTTTCGGAAAGCCTTTGTGGGTAGAGAAGATGAACCCTTGGGCGCTGGAGCTTGGGCAGAGGGGAATGAATCGGGAAGAAGAAAGCGTGGGTGCGAAAGGGAGTCCTTATCCCCTTATAAAGGCAGCAGGGATTCTGCGCCTCCCCACTTGCCTGGTAAAACCGCTTATTCCCCAAGCGCCGTAATTGATGGCGCGGTTGGGTTATTGTAACACCCCGGATGTAACTTTCCATATTTGTAACTCCAACTCTTGCCATTTTCGGCTATGTGTTATGATATTCCCTCCGTGGTCGGGTTTTGTCTTTCGTTTTGCATTTTGTTCATGTCATGCATTTCATATCGTGTCATCATGTGCATCTCATTTCCATACGTGTTCGTCTCATGCATCCGAGCATTTTCCCCGTTGTCCGTTTTGCAATCCGACAGTCCCACATGCACCGGCGCACCCCCTCTTGTCTCTTTTCGTGAGCAGGTGTTAAACGATCTTGGAATGGACCGAGGTTTGTCAAGTGGCCTGGGTACACCACCGGTAGACCACCTGTCAAGTTTCGTTCCATTTGGAGGTCGTTTGATGCTCCAACGGTTAACCGGGTAACAGAAAATGCCTTTTGTGTATTGCAGCCAAACACCCCTCCAAACATCCCAATAACCCATCTAAACGCCCTCCATGCTCTCGGTCATTCGATCACGATCGTGTGGGCAAAAACCGCACTCCATTTGGACACTCCTAGCTCCCTCTACCTATAAATATGTCTTCCCCTTCCAAATTCACGGTGCAAACCCTAGTCTTCTTCCCCTCCGCGCCGCCGGACAAAACCTTCCCTCGCCGACGGACATGTCTGCCCGCCGCCCCGTCAAATAGAAAATCGCCACGTCACTGCCGCTGGCCACCCTCTCTCTCCTCCGCACGCCCGTGGACGCCACCGCCCGAAGCCCTCGCCGGATCCGGCGCCTCCTCCCGCTCCGGTGCCTCCCCGGGCTCTCTCCGGCCACTTCTCCGGCGAGCCGCCGCTGTCTTGGTTCACGTGCCACGGAACCCTAGATCGAGGTTGTCCCCATTTTTCCCTCTCAAGTCCCGAAGATATCACATTATGTTGCTCTGTTCATCATGGCATATCTCATTGCATACTGCTCCGTTTTGCGTGTATGATATACCGAAATGTTCATCACGAGATGCTCTTCATTTTGTTCCATTGTGCCATGCTCTCTTCAGTTCATCTTGATGCCCAAATCTCTAGTGCAAGAGTGCTATATGATGTTTACTGCTGTTACTTATCATAACTTGATGTTTCGTTATTTTTGTTGCATTTGATGTGTGCATCTTATGGGCATGAGCTCTACAAGTGTTTTGATCTATGCCATGCCGTCTTTACAGAGGTGTATTCCATGTATTTTTGTGATCTATGTGGTGACTAGCACAAGCAAGCAAACTAGGCTTCGTTATGTTTCTGTTTCCAGGGACTTAGGATTTTGCTAGTCTATTTCCTGCTGTTATTTTGTTGCCATATATCCAGGTGGCTACAGGGAGATCCATTCTTATTTTGAGTATGTTCAGTAAGGATGTTTTGTAGATGTGGTTGTGCTCTATCCATCCATGTCCCTGTTTGCAATTGTGAAGTGCCCTAGCATGTCCCAATCTTGCTCTACTTTTGCTATAAAATGTTCCTGGCAGAATGTTAACATGATATTCAATTTTGCCAAGGTTGTTGTAGTTGATCCATACATGCTATGAACTTGCTCTTGCCATGGTTAGCTTCATTAACATGCCATCTTGCTGTAAGTATGCTTGTTTTGTCATGCTTTGCTTGGTGATGAGTGAATCGATCTCACAAAGATGCCTTCATAATTCTGTTAATGCCATGCTCTGTTATCTGCCAAGTCTGGAACCTGTTAACGAAACTTGCTATATTTACATGGGTGCCATCATATGTTCTGTGCCTTTTTGGCTCAGGGTCTGTAATGGACTTTTGTTCTATGCATTTAGTAGATTCATGCCATGCCTTGTTTTTCTATGATATGTTCCCTTAGCTTGTGTTTTACGTGCTCTGAACATTGATACCTGATGCTGTTTTAGCCATGTTCAGTATTTTCACCAAGTCTGCGAAGCTGATATCTTTTGCACTTTTGCCATGCTTGGTTGAACCTGTTATTTTGTGATCTAGCCGTAGCTCAATGTTCATCTTTTGTCAAGCATCTCCTGTAGATCACTGCCATATGCTTTGTTGCTATGTTGGGGTGCTGTAGTATAGTCTCTTGATGTATTCTAAGTGCTATCATGCTGTTAATCGCAGAATTGTGTCGTTCTTGTTTTGCTTGCCATTTGCAAACCGTGCATCCGTTTCCGGTGATCTTTATATCGATTTCGACCAAAATCATCTCATCTTTCCAGCAGAATACTTGGTTTGCCAATTTGATGCCTTGTTCATCCTTTCTCAAGCAGGGAAACATGTTCGTGTATCAATACAATACCCAGTTTCAGAAACTCGCTCGCTTCGCTAAGCAAGACGTTCCTGATGAAAAGGGCATGATCTATCAATTCAGAGGTGGCCTTAGAGAAGATCTGCAATTACCTCTTGTGCTTTTTGAGCCGACCAAGTATGATGATTTCTACAACATGGCACTGAAGCAAGAGGCTGCTCAGCTCAAGTGTGAGGCTTCTAAGAAGAGAGTCAGGGACGCAGTTCGGCCTTCTTCTTCCTCACTAGTGGCTGCTAAGCAACAGAAGTTCTTGTTGCCTCCTCCTCCTCCTCCATTTTTTCAGCCTTTCCAGCAGAAGAACAAAGGTGGCCATGGATCTTCCCACCCACCCAACCCTGGCTATCAGAACAAGTCTCAGAATCAAGCTCCAAAGTCGAATGCTCCTTATCATTGTCCACTCTCAGAGGTGACTTGCAACAAGTGTCAGCAGAAAGGTCACTATGCTAACAAGTGCTTCAACCAAAGGCGCCTTTCGCCTCCTCCTCCTGTGTGATCTTCCAGCAATGCAGTGGTCAAGCATAATCCCAAGTTTGCAAAGGTCAACATGATGAACGCAGCTCAGGCAGAGGACTCTTCAGAAGTGATAATGGGTAATCTTCCTGTTAACGATTTTCCTGCGAAAGTTCTTTTTGACACTGCTGCATCGCTTAGTTTCATCTCAGGACCATTTGCATCTAAGCATGAGTTGCATTTCCAAGAATTGCCTAGAACGTTAGCAGTTGTCTCTCCGGGCAAATGCATGAACGCAAGCTACATGGTTCCGGATGTTTCCATCAAGATGGGGGACTATAAATTTCTGTTTAAGCCAATTGTCCTTGGTGACTCTGATATTGATCTAATTCTCGGGATGGACTAGCTTTCTAAGCACAAGGCTCAACTTGATTGTGTTGCCCGGGAAATTCAATTAACACACTCTTCTAAGGATGTTATCATTTATGCCGCTCGTGACGAGACCATTCGGTTATTCTCTCTCAATGAGAAGGGTGAGCTAGACGCAATCTCTCTGATTCCAGTCGTTTGTAAGTACCAAGATGTCTTTCCAGAAGAGCTTCGGGTATGCCTCCTCACCAGCCAGTTGAGTTCGTTATCGATCTTGAGCCTTGCACGGAACCCGTTTGCATGCGTCCTTACAAGCTTGGACCCAAGGAGCTTAAGGAATTGAAGAAACAGCTCGATGAACAAGAGCGTCTGGGTTTGATCAGACCGAGTTCATCTCCATGGGGTTGTGGTGTTATTTTTGTCTAGAAGAAGGATGGCACAGACCGACTTTGTGTCGACTACCGTCCATTGAACAAGAAGACAATTAAGAACAAGTATCCACTTCCCAACATCAATGAGCTATTCGAGCAACTTAAAGGTGCTAAAGTATTCTCCAAGCTTGACCTTCGTATGGGTTACCATCAGATTCGCATTCGTGAAGAAGATATTCCCAAGACAGCATTCAGAACAAGTTTTGGTTCTTATGAATATACTATCATGTCTTTCGGCCTTGTCAATGCTCCTCCAACATTCTCTCGAATGATGAACTTCATCTTCAACCCCTATACCAATGAATTCGTCTTGGTGTATCTCCATGATATCTTGGTCTTCTCCAAGAATAAGAAGGATCGTGCCAAATATTTGTGATTGGTGCTCGACAAGCTCAGAGAGTATCAATTCTATGCGAAGTTTTCCAAATGTGAGTTTTGGCTTGATGAAGTTCTTTACCTTGGTCATATTATCTCTGCCAAGGGCATCGCTGTTAATACCGAGAAGGTGTCCGCAATTGTAAATTGGGAACCTCCTAAGAATGTCAAGCAGCTCTGCAGTTTCCTTGGTCTTGCAAGCTATTGCCGAAGATTCGTTGAGAATTTCTCTAAGATTGCAAAGCCTCTTTCCAACTTCCTCCAGAAGCATGTGAAGTATGTCTGGACTCCTGAGTGTGACGTTGCTTTCAACACTCTCAAAGAGAAACTCGTCACAGCTCCTGTCTTAACCCCTCCTGACGAATCCAAGCCATTTGAAGTTTTTTGTGATGCTTCTCTTCAAGGTCTCGGCGCTGTGTTAATGCAAGAGAAGAAAGTTGTGGCCTATACCTCTCGTCAGTTGAAGCCCAACGAAAAGAACTACCCCACTCACGATCTTGAGTTGGCGGCAGTTGTCCATGCATTAATAACATGGAGACATCTCTTGTTGGGAATAAAAGTGGACATATTCACCGATCACAAGAGTCTCAAGTACATCTTCACTCAGCCCAACCTCAACCTCAGGTAAACTCGATGGGTCGAGATGATTCAAGAGTACAATCCGAGTATTGAATATACTCCAGGCAAGGCCAACGTCATTGCAGATGCTTTGAGCAGGAAGGCTTATTGCAACAGTTTAATCCTCAAGCCATTTCAATCGGATCTTTGCGAAGCTTTCCGCAAACTCAATCTCCAAGTTGTTCCTCAAGGCTTTCTTGCCAACCTCCTAGTCTCTCCTACTTTGGAAGATCAAATTCGTGAGGCACAAATCGTGGATACCATGGCGAAGAAGGTGAAACGTTGTATCGACAAGGGCATTTCCAAATACAAGTGCTATCGCATTGATGACAGAGACACTTTATTCTTCGAGGACCAGATTGTGGTTCCTAAAGGTGATCTAAGGAAAGTCATTATGAACGAGGCGCACAATTCTCTTCTTTCCATTCATCCTGGAAGTACGAAGATGTACCATGACCTCAAGCAGTCGTATTGGTGGACTCGAATGACGCGAGAAATCGCTCAATTCATGAATGAATGTGATGTCTATAGAAGGGTGAAAGCAGAACACCAACGACCAGCTGGTCTCCTCCAACCTCTTGCTATTCCAGAATGGAAGTTTGATCATATCGAAATGGACTTCGTGACTGGATTTCCAAAGTCCAAGCGCGGAAATGATGCTATCTTCGTTGTCATCGACAAGCTTACTAAAGTGGCTCATTTCCTTCCAATCAAAGAATCTATCACAGCAGCTAAGTTGGCAGAGCTATACACCTCCAGGATTGTCTCCTGGCACGGCATTCCACAATTGATATCTTCAGATCGTGGAAGCATCTTCACTTCTAAGTTCCGGGACTCCTTCCAGAAGGCCATAGGCACCAACATTCGCTTCAACACAGCTTTCGATCCTCAAACTAGTGGCCAAGTCGAGCGAGTCAATCAAATCCTTGAAGACATGCTCAGGGCTTGTGTCATTTCCTTTGGCATGAAGTGGGAAGATTGTCTTCCATATGCCGAGTTCTCCTACAACAACAGCTACCAAGCGAGTTCGGGCAAGGCCCCATTCGAGATTCTATATGGCAGAAAGTGTCGTACTCCTCTCAAGTATCACAGAGGCTGAAGAAATGTGTAAAGTCATCCGTGAAAATCTCAAAGCCGCGCAATCGCGCCAGAAGAGTTACTATGATAGCAAGCACCGTGACTTGGCTTTCGAGATCGGAGACCATGTCTACCTCCGTGTCTCTCCAATGAAAGGCACTCGTCGCTTCGGTATCAAAGGGAAGCTTGCTCCTAGATACGTGGGTCCTTTCAATATCTTTGGCAAAAGAGGCGACCTCGCCTATCAACTCGAGCCTCCCTCCAACTTCGCGAACGTGCACGATGTGTTCCACGTGTCACAGCTCCGCAAGTGCTTCAAGACTCCTGAGCGCACCATCAACTTCGAAGAGATTGACCTCCAAGAAGATCTGTCTTATCATGAGCAACCCGTTGCTATTCTTCAAGAAACTGAGCGCAAGACTCGCAACAAGTCAATCAAATTCCTGAAAGTGATGTGGTCGCACCATTCCGACCGAGAAGCCACTTGGGAACGTGAGGACCACCTCCGTTCCGAATATCCGGAGTTCTTTCAGTCCTAGATCTCGGGACGAGATCCTCTCGTAGTGGTGGAGTGTTGTAACACCCCGGATGTAACTTTCCATATTTGTAACTCCAACTCTTGCCATTTTCGGCTATGTGTTATGATATTCCCTCTACCTATAAATATGCCTTCCCCTTCCAAATTCGCGGTGCAAACCCTAGTCTTCTTCCCCTCCGCGCCGCCGGACAAAACCTTCCCTCGCCGACGGACATGTCCGCCCGCCGCCCCGTCGAATAGAAAATCGCCACGTCACCGCCGCCGGCCACCCTCTCTCTCCTCCGCGCGCCCGTGGACGCCGCCGCCCGAAGCCCTCGCCGGATCCGGCGCCTCCTCCCTCTCCGGTGCCTCCCCGGGCTCTCTCCGGCCACTTCTCCGGCGAGCCGCCGCTGTCTTGGTTCACGTGCCACGGAACCCTAGATCGAGGTTGTCCCCATTTTTCCCTCTCAAGTCCCGAAGATATCACATTATGTTGCTCTGTTCATCATGGCATATCTCATTGCATACTACTCCGTTTTGCGTGTATGATATATCAAAATGTTGACCACGAGATACTCTTCATTTTGTTCCATTGTGCCATGCTCGCTTGAGTTCATCTTGATGCCCAAATCTCTGGTGCAAGTGTGCTATATGATGTTTACTACTGTTACTTATCAGATTTGATGTTTTGTTATTTTTGTTGCATTTGATGTGTGCATCTTATGGGTATGAGCTCTACAGGTGTTTTGATCTATGCCATGACATATTTACAGAGGTGTATGCCATGTATTTTTGTTATCTATGTGGTGACTAGCACAAGCATGCAAACTAGGCTACGTGATGTTTCTGTTTCCAGGGACTTAGGATTTTGCCAAGTCTTTTACCTGTTGTTATTTTGTTGCCATGTATCCATGTGGCTACAGTGAGATCCATGCTTATTTTGAGTATGTTCAGTAAGGATGTTTTGTAGATATAGTTGTGCTATATCCATCCATGCCCCTTTTTGAAATTTTGGAGTGACCTAGCATGTCTCAATCTTGCTCTACGTTTGCTATAAAATGTTCCTGACAGAATGTTAACATGATATTCAATTTTTCCAAGGTTGTTGTAGTTGATCCATACATGCTATGAACTTGCTCTTGCCATGGTTAGCTTCATGAACATTCCATCTTGCTGTAGGTATGCTTGTTTTGTCATGCTTTGCTTTGTGATGAGTGAATCGAGCTCACAAAGATGCCTTCATAATTCTGTTAATGCCATGCTCTGTTTTCTGCTAAGTCTGAAACCTGTTAACGAAACTTGCTATGTCTACATGGGTGCCATCATATCTTCTGTGCCTTTTTGGCTCAGGATCAGTAAGGGACTTTTGCTCTATGCATTTAGTAGATTCATGCCAGGCCTTGTTTTGCTATCATAAGTTCCTGTAGCTTGTTTTTTGCTTGCTCTGAACATTGATACCTGATGCTGTTTTAGCCATGTTCAGTATTTTCACCAAGTCTGCGAAGCTGATATCTTTTGCACTTTTGCCATGCTTGTTTGAACCTGTTATTGTGTGATCTAGGTGAAGCTCAGTGTTCATATTTTGTCCAGCATCTCCTGTAGATTACTTCCATTTGCTTTGTTGCTATGTTGGGCTGCTGTAGTATAGTCTCCTGATGTATTCTAAGTGCTATCATGCTGTTAATCGCAGAATTGTGTCGTTCTTGTTTTGCTTGCCATTTGCAAACCGTGCATCCGTTTCCTGTGATCTTTATATCGATTTCGACCGAAATCATCTAATCTTTCCAGTGGAATACTTGGTTTGCCAAGTTGATGCCTTGTTCATCCTTTTTCTTCCGGAGCACGCATATGCATCGCATATCACATCTCGCATATCATGCATGTATTGCATGATGTTGCTTGTGCATTTCCCGTGATTGATTGTGGTTCCATTGCTTGTGTTCTTTCTTTGGGTAGAGCCGGGAGACGAGTTCATGAATGAGGAACCTATTGAGTATGCTTACGAGGATCAAGCTTTTGACAACTCTAAGAACCTTGCAGGCAAGATGACCATACCCTCGAAATCACTTCTATCTTTGCTTTGCTAGTTGTTCGCTCTATTGCTATGCTGCGCTACCTACCACTTGCTATATCATTCCTCCCATATTGCCATGTCAAGCCTCTAACCATCCTTTCTTAGCAAACCGTTTTTTGGCTAAGTTACCGCTTTTGCTCAGCCCTTCTTATAGCGTTGCTAGTTGCTGGTGAAGTTGAAGTTGGTTCCATATTGGAACATGGATATTTTAGAATATCACAATATGTCTTATTTAATAAATGCATTTATATATTTGGTAAAGGGTGGAAGGCTCGGCCTTATGCCTGGTGTTTTGTTCCACTCTTGCCGCCCTAGTTTTCGTCATACCGGTATTATGTTCCTTGAGTTTGTGTTCCTTACGCGGTTGGGTGATTTATGGGACCCCCTTGACAGTTCGCTTTGAATAAAACTCCTCCAGCAAGGCCCAACCTTGGTTTTACCATTTGCCACCTAAGCCTTCTTCCCTCGGGTTTTCGCGAGCCCGAGGGTCATCTTTATTTTAAACCCCCGGGCCAGTGCTCCTCTGAGTGTTGGTCCAACCCATCAGTCGCCGGTGGCCACCAGGGGCAACTCTGGGCTCGCCTATCGGAAGCTTGGACAATCCGGAGTGCCCTGAGAACGAGATATGTGCAGCTCCTATCGGGATTTGTCGGCACATTCGGGCGGCTTTGCTGGTCTTGTTTTACGATTGTCGAAATGTCTTGTAAACCGGGATTCCGAGACTGATCGGGTCTTCCCGGGAGAAGGTTTATCCTTCGTTGACCGTGAGAGCTTATAATGGGCTAAGTTGGGACACCCCTGCAGGGTATTATCTTTCGAAAGCCATGCCCGCGGTTATGAGGCAGATGGGAATTTGTTAATGTCCGGTTGTAGAGAACTTGACACTTGACTTAATTAAAATACATCAACCGTGTGTATAGCCGTGATGGTCTCTTTTCGGCGGAGTCCGGGAAGTGAACACGGTTCGGGTTATGAATGAACGTAAGTAGTTTCAGGATCACTTCTTGATCATTTTCTAGCTTCGCGACCGTTGCGTTGCCTCTCTTCTCGCTCTCATTTGCGTATGTTAGCCACCATATATGCGTAGTGCTTGTTGCAGCTCCACCTCATTACAATCCCTTCCTACAAGCTTAAATAGTCTTGATCTCGCGGGTGTGAGATTGCTGAGTTCTTGTGACTTACAGATTCTACCA
Organism: Triticum aestivum; assembly: GCF_018294505.1. Lineage (NCBI taxonomy): Eukaryota > Viridiplantae > Streptophyta > Magnoliopsida > Poales > Poaceae > Triticum > Triticum aestivum. The sequence goes on from NC_057805.1 coordinate 243,667,841, forward strand.
AAACAGTTGCAGGTGCCGTCGATACTAGTGCAGACGACGCAACCGAGCTCAAGTGGGAGTTCGACGAGGAACGTGGTCGTTACTATGTTTCATTTCCTGATGATCAGTAGTGGAGCCCAGTTGGGACGATCGGGGATCTAGCATTTGGGGTTATCTTATTTTTCATTTGGTTTTGACCGTAGTCGGTCTATGTGTGGATTTTGGATGATGTACGAATTAATTTATGTATTGTGTGAAGTGGCGATTGTAAGCCAACTCTCGTTATCCCATTCTTGTTCATTACATGGGATTGTGTGAAGATGACCCTTCTTGCGACAATTCCTACAATGCGGTTATGCCTCTAAGTCATGCCTCGACACGTGGGAGATATAGCCGCATCGTGGGTGCTACAGTTATCCACACCCGTATTGATGAGAATCCTGTGATAAGGGGACACGATCTCTGCTTCGACAAGACGTGCCAAGAAAACCGCCTCGCAATATGAGCAGTTGTTGGTTGAGAAAAACGGTTCGAATAATGACCGGGCCGTGGTGTGATGTCATGCTGCCAAATGTGTCAGCAAATTAGATCTGTGGAAATATTATTCTCTCTACGGTGGTATGTGGAATTTGTTTTGCAGAGCCGGGCACTATCCTTGTGTTCAAAATCTTCTATGGAATATTCGGAGGAGGAACCCGCGTTGCAATGCCGAAGACAATCTGTGCGTCGGACTCATCGTCATTGAAGCCTGGTTCAGGGGCTACTGAGGGAGTCCTGGATTAGGGGGTCCTCGGACAGCCGAACTATATGCTTTAGCCGGACTGTTGGACTATGAAGATACAAGACTGAAGACTTCGTCCTATGTCCGGATGGGACTCTCCTTGGCATGGAAGGCAAGCTTGGCAATACGGATATGTAAATCTCCTCCCTTTGTAACCGACTCTGTGTAACCGTAGCCCCCTCCGGTGTCTATATAAACCGGAGGGTTTAGTCCGTAGGACAACAACAATCATACCATACGCTAGCTTCTAGTGTTTAGCCTCTACGATCTCGTGGTAGATCAACTCTTGTAATACTCATATCATCAAGATCAATCAAGCAGGAAGTAGGGTATTACCTCCATCGAGAGAGCCCGAACCTGGGAAAACATCGTGTCCCCCGCCTCCTGTTACCATCCGCCTTAGACGCACAGTTCGGGACCCCCTACCCGAGATCCGCCGGTTTTGACACCGACACTCTCCCTCCGGCCTTCGAAGCTCGCCCCGCTCCCCCTTCATCGGTCGTTTTTCTCCCTCTGTCATGCGCGACAGCGGCACATCTACCAGGGAGGTCGCGAGCGGGGTGAGTTTGTTCATTCCTTCTCTGTCTCACAGCCATATCATTGATCTTGCTTGCTCTAGCGCTAATTCTGATTTGGAAAAGTAGATCCTGATTAAACTTGGTATAGATTTGTGGTGCATGCATGGAATTGTTTGATGCTGCTTGAGGAGGTAATAAATCTTTCTAGAGGCCCAAAGATTCAGTTCACCTTTCTAGGTATTTCAGTTTCAGGCTTGCATTATTTCTAGAGGCCCAAAGAATCAGTTCACCTTTCTAGGTATTTCAGTTCCAGGCTTGCATTATTTCTAGAGGCCCAAAGATTTAGTTCACCTTTCTAGGTATTTCAGTTTCTGGCTTGCATTATTTCTAGAGGCCCAAAGATTCAGTTCACCTTTCTAGGTATTTTAGTTTCAGGATTGCATTTTTCTAGAGGCCCAAAGATTCGGTTTGCAATCGTCGGCAAGTGGGCCTGCTACTCATGTCGGTGTCGACCTCAACTCGCAAGCGCCGGCGTCGGAGGGGTTCGCGGGGCTTGGGCTCTACAGAGCCTTCCTCCAGAGCGACGATGACGAGCTCCTCCCTGGGTGCGTGAGGGGCTCCGGGCTCCCTCCCTATCGTGAATGACTTCCGTGATGAGTTAGCTCATGCTTTGTTTCATGGAGTGTATTTTTTTATGAAGCTTGATTGAGGACTTGTATGTTTAAGTGGGATATCTCAATTGTATGGACAAAGTAAAATTTATCATGTTTTGCATGCTTGATTTGTAAAGATGGTTTGTTTATGTCAATTGTGAGTGGGAGGAGGCCACACAAGAGCCGGCCACACCAATTCCGGCAGGAAATAGGGTCCAAAGTAGTCAAATAATTGAGAAAGAACATTTATTGTCAATCTAACCATGCCATCCATGCACCTCTTTGGTTTAGAGTTAGTTCAGGGTTAGAATCTAACTCTAACCTCTAACTGAGTTAGAGTTCTCCTCATCTCGGTTCATCGCCATCATACTTTCCCCATTCCTCTGTTTTCAGTATCCTGCAAATCAAAGAGTCCCTTAGACTAGTTTAGGTCCGGTAGTTTTCTATAAACGTGTTATGTTCAAAATTTAATGAACATCCTCCGGTTTCTACAAAAATAATCCGGTTTCATGTAGTAATTCATTTGTTTATTTATTCTTCTGCGGGGGGTTTGCATGTAATTCGTGAGGTCTAAAATGTAAAGTACCCCAGCATATGCTCCAAGTCGTGCATGCACTACGACCCAGATGCTCTGTGTCCCACATGTCGGCAAAAGGGAGCACATGGAAATAGCCTAGGAGTACATATATGAGGATAAATGCGTGAAAAAATATGTACGGTGAAGCGTAGCTGCTGTTCGAAAAGGAGACCTAAAGTGATGACAGGTATAGGTCCCACGCACCCAACTAGTGGTAGTACTAGACATACGACTACTTTTTCCGTAAAAGAAGAGGTACGAGTGCTCAGTACTCATATTCTATCAACACGAGTCCCATTTGACAACAGTGTCCGTGCTATAGCTAGCTCTTCTCCCTCATTTCTCTCTTCTAATTCAAAACTCAGCCGACGCCCAGTGGGCGGGGTGGGGATTTGCCGATGGTCGGTTTGCTCAACTCTGGCCCCACCTCACAGTGAAAATGTTACGACTGGAATAAAAATGCCATATACTCCTATACTAATAAAACATTAAGGCCACGAAGCGATGCAGTGCTGGTTACAGGAAGCAAGAAGAAGAGATGCATCCATCGACGACGTCCACCACCTTGACTCAGGGCGCCCGCCCACTGAACGGCGGCTAAGTAGCATTGGCTTTCGTGGCCAGGTCGACGTGCTTCTGAACAATGGCATCCAAAGATTCTAGCCGCTGGAAGAAGGCCAACGTCTTTCTGTCCTCGCTGGCCTTGTAGTGGCCTATGTAGACGATTTCTTCGTAGACGTGGATGTGCAGGTCGACGGTTTCTTGCATGGCGAGGCGCTGCGCGGCTAGCGCGGCCTCGAGGTGCACATTCTTTGTCACGACCTCCGGCACCTGCAGGGCCACCAGGGCTTGAAAGAATTCGTCACCATGGAGGCCGATGAGGGTGGCAGGCAATGAGGAGCCTGGGAACGCGGGCTAGAGCAGTACGGCAAGGTCGTCTGCGCACTTCTTGTCGGCGGTGAACTTGCGGATGGAGTTGACCATCATGTCGTCCATGCAAGAGGCGAAGCCAGCGTCGGCGAGGGGTACGACGCCGGCGGTCGCTAGCACCGTTCGGAAACGCTGCACGACGCGGGGCCGCAGGCCGGCACCTTGGATGATTTGGCACAACAGACTGCCGCTCGCGTCCATCGCCTCCATAGGTGCTTGTGGCTTATGGTCACTTGGTCTTGGATTGGAGTGAGCAGTGTTGCGCAGAGACTAGGAGTAGATGGATTGAAGTGGTGGGGCGCCTTTATATGAGAGTCCAAACTCTGTTGCATTCACATCGTGCTGGCTCTATTCTGCTTCTCCAATTAATTCCCTCTACATGTAATTGAGGATGCATCAGTGACCGTTCAATGTTTCGGGAACCGCTACCCTCTCCCTCCTTGGCATTCAAGCAGCTATGTAGGCGACTGCTGCTCATGTCTACCGCGTGTCAGGAGACGTTCCCGTCGATGATGAGGTGCCTATGGTGACTTCCTAAATTTCAAGATGATAGTACTAGTATACTCAATATTGTGCACCGCGGCCAAGGCGGAGAGGAAAATGAGAGAACTACGTATTTATTTACGGTGTAGATTCACTCATTTTGCTCCATATGTACTCCATCTCGGTGTAGTCTAGTCACTTGTTGAAATCTCTAGAAAGGCAAATACTCCTTTCTGGTTTACAGGGCTATACTAGCAAGTAATAGTGGGCTCACATAGCAATTTTGTCTCATGCAAGAGCCTGGCTATATGCGTGCTCCAAGGTTCGCAATTGCCACATTCGGGTTGCGCTTGGCTCTTCGCCTCTCCGAGAAGACGAACAATGATGTTACTACTATCGCTTCTACAGTATCCAATCCACTGTTGCATGTCCGTCCACCGAGAGCAGGAGGGATAGCTTGTTGTAGTACTATAAGCAAAAGCCTGTCCTCGTCTGCGAGCCACCGCATTCATGGGCGAGGGAGAAGGCATGTAGTAGTAAAATCAAGCTTCTCCTCGTTGTACGAGTTGACGCGACACATCATAGCAGTGGCCCCACATGGTTGCCTCTAAATTTGGCTGAAAGACCCGTAGTGTACAATACTCCATTTGCTGCAACCTCTAACATTTACCCCACCACAAATTAAAATATATATTCCTGTCTTGACCAGAAGAGCGTGCAAACTACAATCACCAGGATGACAGGTAGGGCCAGAAGATTATTTTAATCAAAAAAAAGCATGGAGCCGACCCCAACAATTTTAAGCTTACAGGCACGGTACACGCTATCCTAGACTACTCTACACATGAAACCGCCACACGAGCGTCCGGGCTGCGCTTGGCTCTTCGCCTCTTCGGGAAGTCGAACAATGATGGAGTACTACTGCAGTGGAGGAGTACTACAGTATGCTTCTGGCCATCTGACACCGATTGACCTGCTGCATGTCCACCACGTGCGGGACGGAGAGCGTGTAGTGAACGAAAGCTTCTCCTAGTCCTGCCAGCCACCACGCTCATGGGCGAGGGAGGGATGTAGCTTCATTGACTTACTGCTCCTGCCTTTGCGTGTATGACAGGTGGGCCCAACAGGTGGGTGGCCCACCTGTCATGCAGCCAAAGGCAGGTGCGGTTAAGGCGAGAGGGCATTGTGGTAATCAAACTTCTTGTTGTACGAGTTGATGCGACACACCAAAGTACTGCACTCGATATATTTCAATAATTTGCGTTTTCCGATGCATTAATTACAACGCATGCATGCATGTATGCCGTGACTCTCCTTTTGATACTTGCATGTGTTGATTTAATGCACCTTGAAGTAGTATGAATATGTGATGGTAAAGTTGTGTAATGCCCCGGCCCTAATAAAGCGAGAGATGGTTGTGCACGAGGAGGGCGAGATCATGTAGACAGAACAAGATTCGACGATGGAGCTCTCTATGGTCTGGATGGACCTCACCTTGCTCCAATGCCCCTTGTGCCTCCGCGCCTTGAAGCCTCCAGTGTATGAGGTTCGAATACACCTCGTCCGTTCGGCTGATCGAGCAAGGTACAAGTTTCTTGATTGATGTGTTGTTCGATTGATTTGTGCAGTGCAAGGGAAGGCACCTGGCCTGCGCAGACTGCTGCATCGTGCGCCCTAAGAACCAGCGGCACTGCCAGAAGTGCGAGCGCGGTGGTGGCTTTGACATGCGGAACACGGCGGTGGATGCCGTCCTCTCCTCGGTGAGGGTGGAATGCCCGCACGAAGGCTGTGGGCTCTACGTCACTTACCACAAGCTCCCCGATCACCAGAGCATGTGTCCGCTCGCGCCCTGCAAAAGCCCCATGCCCGTCTGCGGCTACGAAGGCCCGCCGCCAGCGCTCTCCCACCACATCAGCACCGTGCATCCCATGCCCGTGCACAGGATCCAGTACAACAAGGTGCTCCAGTTGCAAGTGCTACTGTCAGAGCCACGGCTCTTGCTATTCGGGGAGGAGGACGGCCGCGCGTTTTTCTTGATCGGCGGCATGCTCGACATCAGCGCGCCTATCACCGTGTCGGTCGTCTGCATCAGAGCGGCATCGTCCCCACTGCCGCACTACGTGGCCAAGCTGGGGGCGAACGGCCCGCCGGGGGAGCCCAAAGGCAGGACCAACACCGTCAAGGTGGAAATGGAGGTGACAAGCAGCAAGGATCCCGGCGACGTCGCCGTGCACGAGCTGACCTTCTTCACAGTTCCACCCAAGCTGCTGGCTGGGGCTAAGCTGGTGTCCCTCCACATTCAGACTGACAAGCTCATGTCCTAAATGATTCTATAGTGCCCTCTGTTTATCTTAGTAATATGCTAATATAGGGGTTAGCTCGGTCTACTTTAGCTTAATAGATGGCGGGCTCTGGTGGCGATGCAACAATTACTTCGACATCAGATCATCAGTTAAAGTAATTTCCAACAGTCGAACGGATATTTTGTGTCTGTTGGATATAAAGATCGTTTGGGTAAGAAGTAAACCAGCTTATAAGAAGTAAGTATAATAGCTTATATGCTTGTTTGTTCAGGAAGTGTTGCATACTTGTGCGAGTTGACACGACACATCAAAGTAGAACTACTACTAGTAGTACTCCCTCCGATCCTAATTTCTCTGCGCATAAGGCTAGTCATAGTGGGAGTAACGTAGGTAGTAACATAGATGCCACATAAGCAAAAATGATGAGGTGGCAAGTAATTAATGAGGAGAGAGGAAAATAGAGTAACATAATATGTTACCATCACATGCGCTTTCCAATGCAAAATGAGTCTACAAAGTAATAAATGAGGACATCTAGTACTATGTTATCACATACTATATGACACTACCCACTATGAAGGTAGTAACATAGACTAGTAACTAGTCTATGTTACTCTCCACTATGACCAGCCTAAGTCGAAGCGCGGATACCAAGGAGGTCCTGGTTGTGTCTATACTTGGACAACTCACCGGACTGCATGCGCACCAAGCAGACGAAGCTCGTGTCGTGTTGGTGCTGTGTGTGGCCCGCACATTAACAAAAACCTCGCGCCTCCATCTTAGCCTCCGCGTTAAACTTCTCATTCGCAAGGCCAAGGAGCAATGTGAAACCTATGGTAGAGCCAATCGGATGGTTGAGAACATTACAATTCGTAGCTATAGATGTGTGTGTGGGAGAGGATGAGTGCATGCGTGCACCTCTTCTCTTCCTGTATAACGTACTAAACTCAGAGTACAAGTGTATGTGGGTGGCATCGACCTAGGGAGCTAGATATGGTGCGTGCGAGAAGTCCCGAGAGATAGGTGTGATGCGTCTGAAAAAAAGACTAGTCTATAGCTCTCCAAGAGGCTATTCCTCTTGAACGCCCCAATAAGCGTAAGATATGTATCGGACGGTGGCAGTTATTGCACGTACACAACAGTAGAAAAAGAACTAGTGCCATGGCATATCCTACACCATGGCCGAGAACACGTGCCCATGTTACGCCATCCGGGAACAGTGCCGCACTTTGAAACTAGAACCGTCAACAAATTTTGAGCGCGTCTCGTCACATTCCAAATTACTAATACTACCACGCTATATTTAATTGCAAACCTGTTCGCACCGATCACAACCTACTCCCTCCATCGTCATCTTAGGTTTTCATCGTGACCAAGGAGGAGGGAAAACGAGGAAACTTAATGTTTATTTGCTAATTAATAGCATTGCATGCAATGAACTAACCACTGCATGTCATGTTTGGTAGTCTCAAGTCATTAAAAGCACGCACACCCACATCTCTTATTGGTTGATATGTCAAGAAATAAGAAACGAGGTAGAAGTTAATGCACCGCGCCTAAATTTTTTCGGATTGCTTGGTTTTCGTAAGATGACTTACACACCTAGACGGAGGGAGTAAATGGTTTCCCACTTAGGAGCGTATTAGTACTCGGTTATAAATACTACTATGCCAATATGACTGCACATTCCTCGTCAACTCCTCATCCACAAAAACAAACAAGTCATTCAGCATCATTCCCTTGCGTCTGCCATAACCAGCATGAGTTCTGGGTCGAGAGATTACCACAAGGGAGAGGCGAGCATGGAAGCGGAAGCACGAGAGATCTCCCGCCTCGCCTCGAAAGCATCCGACATGTCCCGCTGCGCGGAAGTAGCAGCACAGAGGTCCAGCCGCGTAGCCGAAGCAGCACGGAGGTCCCGCCGTGCCGTCGATGCAGCAGACTGCTCCAGTCGCACCGCAGAAGCAGCAGAGATGTCCCGCTGTGCCGCGGTGGCCTGGGAAAATGTCTCGCGGGAAGGCGATGACTCTTACAGGCGCATGCATGCGACCGTCCATAGCCAGATGGATCAGATCTCCGGCTGGGCGAGGTTGCAACACGACATTAAAGCCTCGTTTGAAAAGGCTACCGGAGTCATCCGGCAACTAAGGGAGGGCAATGAGAGGCTCTGGGCCAAGCGCGACCTGCTTTGGGCGAAGATCGTCTGAAGTGTAGAGCAGCAGGAGGAGACTAGTGCCTTGTTGAAGAGGACGGGCGTCATCATCAAGAAACTTCTGGACAAGAATGACATGATCCGCATCGAGCGCCAAAGGTTGGTGGTGGAATCCATGGATGCTCTTAAGCAGCGTCTTGAGGACACGACAGAGCTCATCGTCGGTCGCCACGGAGACTAGTTCCCGCGGCCTGCAGCAACGCATCAAGAAAGTAGAGATCAGCGAGCCAGATCGTTGTCTTCCATCTTCTTTTACCCTTGTGTATTTCGGGTGTAGCTACATGTGGCTTTTTTAATTATCTTCCAAATTATGTAAGACAATTATTATCCACTGTCGTCGTCCTTATGTATTCATCAGTCTTGCAATAAGTCGTAGTAGATGCTATATAGGTCCGTCGGATCTTACATCAAGATCTGTGCAAAAATTTCTTTTCAGATTTTCTTTTTCTCTCTTAAATCTCAGTCGAGGGAGACATAGCCACGACATTAAACAGAGGCTCGGGCGCCATTAATGGAGACCTTGGGAGAGAGGTGGACGGCAGATGGAGGTCAAAGGGCTCTCCTCCCAATAAGCACGCGCAGGGGTCTGATCGCACGCCTCCCGTCCTCAAATAGCTACCCTGCACGACGCCTCCTAGCTAATAAAAAAGTGGACACGTGGCTACACATAAATGGTAAATAGAATGCCCAAGGTTTCAATAATACTTGTGTTTCCGATTGTAACGTGACAACACTTGTTCCAAAATGACTTTGTTGATTGTTAATGTGTGCGCCTTCGCAAATCGGACAACAAAATTACCACATCATCTTGGTGCCATGTCATGACACCAAGCCAAGTTTCATGATTTTCATGCGTGTTTTGGATTTACAGGAATTAAAAAACCAAGTTTCTCAATGTTTCCAGCCGGGCCACGACGCCCAGATGTTCGAATTTCATTCCCATTTCTTGCAGGGGACCTAGAAATTTACCCGAGGACAGACATGTGATTTTTCAACCAACTTTGGTGCACTCGAGCATGTGCTTGTATTTCAAATTTGAATTATGCACACAAAGGTGACACGTTCCCTCTCAGAACCACGAGCCTTCTTGAGAGAAGCTCCGGTTTGCAAGAAGCTTATACCAAAACTTGTTCCTATTCAGACATTTTTTTTACCACAACATGGTAGTACCATGACATGACACCATGCCGAGTTTCATGATTTTCAGGCGTGTTTTGGATTTACAAGAATTTTAAAACCAAGTTTCTCAATGTTCTCGGCCGAGCCACGATGCCCAGATGTGTGAATTTCATTCCCATTTCTTGCATGGGACCTAGAAATTCACTCGAGGACACACATGTGATTTTTCAACCAACTTTGGTGCACGGGTGCATGTTCTTGTAGTTCAAATTTGAATTATGCACATTAAATGACCAGAAAATGAATTAATGTGTAAAATAGGCCAAATGAAACCGGAATAATTTCAAAATTTAACAGGGCACTCATGTAGTTGTATGTTGCTTCTTTAAAGAAACTCAAGGGGGCAGCGTATATCGTTCCGCGCTCAAAGGGGACACGTTCCCTCTCAGAACCATGAGCCTTCTTGAGAGAAGCTCCAGTTTGCAAGAAGCTTATACTAAAACTTGTTCCTATTCGGCCAATTTTTTTACCACAGCATGGTAGTACCATGACATGACACCATGCCAAGTTTTTTCATCATTTTCAGGCGTGTTTTGGATTTACAATAATTTGAAAACCATGTTTTTCAATGTTCTCGGCCGAGCCACGATGCCCAGATGTTTGAATTTCATTCCCATTTCTTGCATGGGACCTAGAAATTCACCCGAGGGCACACATGTGATTTTTCAACCAACTTTGGTGCACGGGAGCATTGAACTATGCACATTAAATGACCAGAAACTCAATTAATGTATAAAAGCCCAAACGAACCCGAAATAATTCCAAAATTTAACAGGGCACTCATGTAGTTCTATGTTGCCTCTGTAAAGAAACTCAAGGGGGGTAGCATATATCGTTTCACACTCAAAGGTGACACGTTCCCTCTCAGAACCACGATCCTTCTTGAGAGAAGCGCCGGTTTGCAAGAAGCTTATGCCAAAACTTGTTCCAAATCATACAGTTTTTTACCACAACATGTTAGTGCCATGACATGACACCATGCCAAGTTTCATGATTTCCAGGCTAGTTTTGGATTACATGAATTTTAAAACCAAGTTTCTCGATGTTCTCGGCCGAGTCACGACGCCAAGTTGTTTGAATTTGATTCCCATTTCTTGCAGGGACCTAGAAATTCACCGAAGGACACACATGTGATTTTTCAACGAACTTTGCTGCACCGGAGCATGTGCTTGCAGTTCAAATTTGGATTATGCACATTAAATGTCCAAAAACTCAATTAATGTATAAAAGAGGCCAAACGAACCCGGAATAATTCCAAAATTTAACAGGGCACTCATATAATCGTTTCGCACACAGAGGTGACACATTCCCTCTCGGAACCACGAGGCTTGTTGAGAGAATCTCTAGTTTTGCAAGAAGCTTATACCAAAACTTGTCCCAATTCAGCCAAAAAATATACATATGAAAACAGGGTTTAGATTATCCCGAACATCTCACTACATAGACCAATGTACTCTCATTTGAATTCAACATAAAATGGATACAAATATTTGAATTGGAGATCATATGGTACATGTAGTTCATAGTGAAATATGATTACTGCTATATGCATGTTTTTTGTTATCAAGATAATATTTAAATGATTGTATAACTTGACAACAATCGTATTCAAATAAGGAAAATTGATTCAAATTTAGTCCAGATGGTAGACGACAGTATATATGTTCATAGGGTGGAGTAAAATGTTCATATATGATGGAAGATCAAAATGTAGGACTACATCCATTATAAACCGCAAGGTCACCTAACGATATATTCGAATTCAACATAACGTGTATTCAAAAATTGAAATTTGAGATCCTGGCATTTGTAATCATATAAAAAGGGACATGGCTCTTTCTTTTGGTGGGAATTGATTTGTTTTTTGTTGTTGTTGAGGGAAGTGCGAATCGATTTGGTACTGTACAGGGTAATCTTGTTCTCCCGATTTTTTTTCATTTTTCTTGTAGTTTTTTCAATGACATCTATAGCAATATAGTAAAAGGGTACATGACTCTCTTGTGTCTTGTATGAATTGTTTTTTTTGTACACGTTAAGTTTGTTCTGTCGAACAAAGAATCCGCGCCTTGTTATCCCGAGAATTTCAAGCTCGAGTATCTTTTGTCTCATCTGCTTTGAAACTCCCGCCTCTTCAACCCGCTCCGCGCCTTGTTATGCCGACATTTCGATGCGCGTGAAAACTCCCTCCTCAACCTAAATCGGTCCCGCAGACTAGACACCCGAAATCCCCCTTCTACCCCTCAGACGGAAATATCGGCTCGACGTCGCGGTGTCAAAACCGGTGGTGGTACGCTGGTAACTTACCCTACATTTCGGACAAGCGCGTCCCTAAGCCATGGCTCCCCCTACCTTCCCCGTTGTCCCCCCATTTGTACACCGAGGCCGCCAAAACCCGTGAAACCACATGCACTCCATCGGCCTCCCGACCACCGCCCACCCGGAGACTCTTCCCCGACGACGTCGTCTACCGCAACAGCTCGCTTCCCTCATCCACCACACCAGATGAGGATCTGTCGTCGATCTCGTCGTCCCGCCGGATCAGTCGCCCCGTCCTCCAACTCCAAGGAGCTGCCCCGACGTTCTCCTCGTCTATTGTGCCACCTCTATCCCCAGAACATCGTCTTGACTTGCCCCACCGGAACCACCAAGGAGGTTCTGCACTCACTGCTGCATTTTATCTTTTATACGATCTCACGGGGCTGCCGGTGCTCGATACCGAGCAGCCATGGCGGGTCTCCATCGACGGCGCCGTCGCTGGCCACTTCATCCACGGCGTCTCACCCCCATGTCGTTGCTTCCTTGGGGGCGACTTCCACACCGACACTAGCTGCAGCTGCTCCGGCTCTCGCTCGCGCTACTGCTACTGCTGCTGCTACTCCGGCCCTTGCTCGCGCCGCGGCTCATTTCTTGCTGTCGGTCGCGCTGCTGCACTGTTCTTGCTTTCATTTGTGCTGCTGCTCTTCTCTGCTATTGCTGTAGGTCGCGCTGCTGCTTCGCTCTTGCTCTCGTTCGTGCTACTGCACTGCTCTTGCTCTCGCTCGCAATGCTGCTGCTGTTGCATGCACGACCTCCGGCAGCTACAGGAGTTGCTACTTTAGCACTCGCTCGCGGTGCTACTGCACGACTTGCTCTCTGCTAGTGCATTCCCTGCTAGAGCGTCTGCTGATTTAGATCATTGTTTCTCTGATACTAGTGCTCGAACGCCCTAAACATCTACTGCAATGTTCTGCTACTAGTTCATTCAGTTTCGACAGTAAAATTCAGTTTCGACTGTAAAGTTCAGTTTCTTCAGTTAAGTTCAGAGTGAACAGTATTCACAGCATCTGTCAGAGTGGTCGTGGCGCGGCTGATGCGTTTTACATCTAGCACTTTTTGGTGATGTATTGTACATCATCTATTGGAGATGATATTAGAGTCCCACTTCAGATTAACATTGTCTGTCTTGTCCTGCTTCAGCCTCGCCGCCGTACACCTCATCGGAGTTGCTCCAACGACGGAACCATCCATCACAACGAAGCAGTACCCTCGGTGCCGTTTCCAGAGGCCTCCGATCTTCTTCCCCACCTCCGACAGTCACACCAGCATCACCATCCTCCACGTCCAACCCAATGATGCTGAGGTCGACAAGGCTATGCCAAAGAGGTTGTACACTTGTTGCACCACTCTGTTACTCTACATTCATGTCGATCCCTCAGGGATCCTTTGCTATGGAACTACTATGGTACTACTATTCGTGCATTTGGTTAGAAGGAGTGGAGCAAAGCAAAACTGGAGGATTTTTTCCTTTGGTGTCTCTTTCAAAGAAAAAACATAAGACTTTTAATATCCACTTGGACATCCTTTTCAAATTAATATGCATGAAGAACAGGACTAATTGCATTACTGGCATAATAAGATTCTTATTTTTTTTCATTTACACGTCGTTTGACTTTAATTTGACCATGTTTCTCCATTCCTGTGTTATTCCAATTCATGTGAACCAAACACTGACAGAAATCCTATGTTTCCAAATGCTCTGTTTTGCACGTGCATTCCTATCCTATTCCTATGATTTTCCTGTCCCTGCGTTTATAGAGTCCTCCAATTCTAAGGAGCCATTGCAGATTTACTTCATTTTCAGATAGGCGTCAAAGAAAACTCTGTGTGTTATGTCCTGCTCCTGCCTTGCCGTCATCCACCCCACCTGAGGTGCACCATCGACAGAAGCGTTCACTACAGCAGAGATTCCCCCTGCAGACTTTCTTTTGCCGCCTCAGATCATCTTCCCCGTTTTCGGCAGCCACACCAACTGCATTACCATCATCGACTGAGCAGATGAACCTGAGGACTACACAGTTCCGGAAGAGAGGTCGCAGTCTTTTGTGTTTGCTTACATTATACACCGGTTATTATTACCTGCTACTTTATCGTTCCAACTCGAGTTTTAAAATGCCCATGGGTCTCATATCGAGGCAGCAAAGAATAGTATCTGTCTACTATCTGGTTCATCTGGGGTCTTCTATGTGGTTCGTGTTGGGTGGGCAACAAACAATAGATGATCCATTCTCTATCTTTTTAAAACTGAAGCTATAATCTACCTGCGATCATTAGTTTTGTATCTATCCACTCGTTTGCTACCATCAGTCTTGATTTCTGCATCCACCCCTTAGGCCTTACAAAATCTAACTATTTTTTATTATGCATGTCAGTTATTGTACACAATAGTACTGAACATGTAGAGAAAAAGAGAAGACCGTTGCGTGGGAATATAATGTCATGCAGACGCCGCTCCATGGTGGGTGAAGTGGGCCCCCTCCCGCCATTCTAGACCGTATTCCAGAGGAAGATAAGTGTTCAGATGGGGATTCAGAGGGAGCTGACCACTCCTATTTACCAGCTGAGGTGTTTGCTCTAACCTGGCATGTTGATGTTGGTCATATCATGCATATGGCGCCTCGCATTGCTTACATTATACATCTTATATGTCATCACCTTAGTTTAGATTTTCTTTGTGTGAATGCCACCTGTTTGGTTTCTATATCATACTCCCACCATTCCTAAATATTTGTCTTTTTAGAGATTTCAACAAGTGACCACATACCGAGAAAATTGAGTGAATCTACACCCTAGAATATGTCTATATACATTAGTATGTGGTAGTCCATTTGAAATCTCTAAAAAGACAAATATTTAGGAATGGAGGGAGTATATGGGAATTATGCAATGCCATCTTCTTTAGCTAGGCATCATATACGTGAATCATGAAATGCCATCCTGTTTAGCCAGTCATCGTATATGTGAATTGTATCGTGCCATATTTTTTTTCATAATATATTCCGTTTGTCAACACTGTTTATACATTCATCTACACTTCTTGTGCATCAGCCATTTGAGTCGGTCATGGGAAAATCTGGAGTGAAAACAAGGTCTTCTGAGTAGTCAGTGCTACCTGCTGATGCAGATTTCTTGCTGGTTACAGACAGCTCCTCAGAGGAGGATTCCGAGACAGATGACCAGCCGTATTTGCACCCCCCCCCCCGAGGTGCATGCTCTAGTTTGGCAGGGTTATATTGCTCATATCATGCATATGGTGTCTTGCATTGCCATGCCATCTGCTTAGATTAGATATGCTTTGTGTGAATGCCTCTTGTTTGCTTTCTATATCAGATATGTGAATTATGCAATGTCATGTTTTTCAGCCAGTTATCATATATGTGAATTATGCACCGCCATGGAGCCAGGCATCATATATGTGAATTATCTCATGCCATCTTTTTTTCATTACGTATTCCATTTGTCGACAATCTGTATATATTGAACTAATCTTCATGTGTATCAGCCATTTGAGCCGATTATGGAAAAATTAGGAGTGAAAACAAGGTCTTCAGAGCAGGCAATGGTACATGTTTAATCATATATCTCAATGGTTACAGGGAGCTCCTCAGAGGAGGATTCAGAGACAGATGGCCAGTCCTATGTCCCACCTGAGGTGTAGCTCTAAGTTGCAATGTTTATATTTCTCATATCCTGCATATGGTGTCTTGCATTGCTTAGTTTAGACATCATATGCACAATATTGAATTCCATCTGCTTATTTAGAGATCATACATGCGAGTGCCAACTGCTTAGGATATGAATCAATTATGTCAATTATATCACATCATGTATACTTAGACAACATGTATGTGAAGTATTTCATCCCAACCTATTTTAGAAAGACATCATATAGTTTTGTCATGTCATCCTGTTTATATACTCATCATATGTTGAATTATTCCATTATATCCTGTTAAGTTATCCATCATATATCTAAAACTGTGTCATTCTATCCTTTTTAGTTAGGCATCATATATGTGAACGATTCTTCACAAAAGACAGTGCTACCCATCGATGCAGATAGAACCATGGTTGTACTGGCCCACAAACTAGCCCCACCACACATAATCAAGACTCTTCCAGATTGCACACTTACACCGTTGGGCAGAGAACCAGCTACAACCCATCTAACCCCAATCCCAGCGGATAGTAACCCACTTCTAGTTGACAAACCACCATGTCCACCACAGAGTACCCCCACACGAGCAGTTTGTAAAGCAACTGCAGTGCCCAAAGCACGAAGACCACCAGCGAACCCAAACTACATGTTTAAAGCAGAAGAGCAACTGTTCTCAGGTCAGATTCCGTAGCTATGGTCCATACTCCTTTGTTGTTGCATCATTGTATTTACTCATACCAACTACTTTCGAATTTGAAGGATCCAGTTGAAACTCCAATGGCGCAACAGGTATGTTTTAAACCTATTTCTTTAACTAGATTGCTGTTATAACTTCTTGCTCTATGTTGATTTCAGTTTCAGTTGTATAAACAGTTATGTTCTCATGTGATGCACATTACAAGTGTTGCCAATGCTGTGTAGTTTCTCACACTTATATTCTGTCCATGCTGTTGTGTCTTAAAAAAATATGAGTTGAACATGTCTCTATCTTGATTTGGCAACATAAACTAGAATCATATGGCAATATAGTGACCATAGTACATAGATATATGTTTGTCTCATGTTGTTATCCTATCCACCTTACTACTGAACTGGTTTACCAAAATGAGTTTCGTATACTACATGCTGAACCTGTGATGTGTCTGCTTGTTTCTCTTGTAATATGCGAACAGAATATTGGAGAAGAGCACCCCACTATGCAATGGTAGAGGAAGTAATGCAGATAAGGTTCAAGATAGTGAGACAACCCTGTTGGTCTCCAAGAAAGGTGATAAAAATGATCTTGTAGACAGTGAGAAAACCCCCACAGTCCTGCGTTGATGTAGTGTTCGAGTTACTAGCCAGTACCGCTGGCACAAGCTCTTCGAACTCGCTGCCTGAATCACGTCGGCTTCTTCAGCCTCACCTACAAGCTGAAAGGCATCAGTCAGTTGTGCTACGGCAAGAAGCCGAAGGAATGAGGAAGTCCCTGGAGAATTCAGATGCATACTTTCTTGTGCAACAACAAGTGCCGGAGGATTTAAGCGCCAAACAAGAGAAATTTAATAAGCTTGCTAAGCATCTTGCCAGCATTATGGGTCCCCAGGATATTGTTTCTTGAGCTCTTCTGAAGTGGTTTCAGTTCTGGACTGGTTTTGCTGCTGCATTTATTTGCACTGGTCGCCATGTTTGACAACCAGTGTATATGATATGCGGCTTTGTTCCCTATATTTGTACTGGTGGCGAACTTTGATGCCCAGTGCATGTAATATGTGTAATAGCAGTGATAGCCTAGCGTAAGTTGCGTGCTTATTTATTTCCTTGTTGTCTTGTTTATTTGTTTGCTTGTAGTTAGTGCAGTTCTTTTTCCGCGGTTTGCTAGTGGCCGCAATAAGCTATTTTTTAAAACTAGTCCACAATAACCATGGGCTACATATTTACTGTAGTTATCATGGGCCTCCTACGGTCCGTAGAAACAATGGTCCTTCTAAGGACCGTAGAAACAATGGGCCTTCTACGGGTCGTAGCATCAATGGGCCTTCTACGGGCCGTATGATCGATCGGCCAAACATGGGCCAATAAAAGACCACATTATGGGCCGTAAACGGGCTAGATTTGGAATCGTCTGTTCATGGGCCGACCATAACGGGCCGTCGTTAATCTGCCATATTTGATGACACTACGAAAACGGCCCAACGGAATAACTGGACGCAAATGGGCTAATTGTAACCACTGGCTGAATTTGGCCCACAAACAGAAAAGGCTAGTAATGGGTCGTAAGTAAACGAATGTTGGAAATAATCCCAAGAATAAATGGGCGCTGAGAAGGCCGAAAGATGACACGGGTTGGAAATGGCCCAATGGAATAATGGGCCGTTAATGGGTATAAAGCGGTACACTGTTCATTGCGGGCCAGATTCACCATGGGCCGTTAATGGGCCAAGAGTTACAAATGGCCTCGTATGGGCCGAAAGACATCATGGGCCATACATGGGCTAGAAGTTACAATGGGCTGGAATCATATTCGACGGCCCAGATGAAGCTACTGGGCTAAATTTCGGTAGGCAGTAATGGGCCGTGAGTTAGAGGGCCGTGAATGGGCTATATACGAATAGGCCGTTAATAGGCTTTCCGTGGGCCTGTCCTTTCCCGTTTGACCAAGTTGACGTAACATAGGCGCCTCTGTTGGGCCATGCCACATGTTGACGTAACATAGGCGCCTCCTATCCGATGAATGGATGACATGTCCCAACGGTGAGCCAACACGTGTTTCCTCTAGCCAATGACAATTTTACACGTTGAAAATCCTCATTGGTCTGGGCTGTTAACGGGTTATCAGATCCAAAATCGGACCCGATAGCTTAAAGGCAACCTGTTACGGTGGATGCCACGGGTCGGTCACTCTTGACGAAAGCACTTCTATGATGCCTGATTTATCATCATGGAGGTGGACACTTCCGTGATGATAATTTTGGTAATGTCATGGAACACTTCTACGACAGCACATGTATGACTATCTTGATTCTGTCATAAAATCGTCATGGATGTACATGCATGACAGAAAATGTGACCTACTGTGACAAACACGTATCATCATGGAAGTGTCTTTTTTTTGTAGTGCATGAGCATCTTGTTAGTTAAATTTATGGTCAAAATTTGGCACAAACTACAATGGGGGCCAATAAACCAAGGCGGTGGTAGAACTATATATAGTAAGACGCCCGCATGTTGCACGGAATAGTGAAATACATTGATCGGGGAGTTGTTTATTTTGTCAAAGTATGTGGGGGTCATCTCCTGTGTAACAAATACCGATAGGTTTCTTCAGATATTATTTCTTCTCTAGAGCTCACAAGCATCCGGGTGAATAGATAAAAAAAATCTTTTGCAAACAAATGCGTTCAACTGTTCAACCTGCATCCAAAACTTATCGATTGATGTAGAGGCGGGGGGTTATCCTCCTTTTCAAAAAAAGAGAGTATAAATTCACATTAATCTCATAAATGGCAAGCGAGAACTCTAATGGAGCAAAAACATACATGGCAGATTCTAGACTAAACCATAAATGGATACACTTTTATTCAAGCGCAATACTCTGATAGAGCAAGATCATGCATGGAAGGTTCTATACTAAATAAGAAGTGTCCACATTCTTAGACAACGGTTACCTTGAGCAAAGATGAATGATGAAAAATTAACTTTGTAATGCATATACCCAGGTGAACCTCCTTGGATTCCCGTGCGTCATATTGGGGTTAACATTCATATGAAACTAGCCCTCTTCCATGTCCACATTGCCGGGAATGGAGCAGCTCACCACAGTCTCATTCAACGTGAGGGAGGTGCCGAGGTTACCCTCGTACGCCGGAGGGGAAGCAACAGTGAGCACGCACCTGTACATCAGCCTCGTGTCAGCGTCAGCAGCGTTGCACCTGACGCACATGACAGAGACGGGGTGGCGGCCTGCGCAGGCCTTGCCAGTGCCCACGGCCAACAGGAAGACGCTGCCGTCCTCCTCTGTGACTAGCAGACAACAGTGATCCTCCAGCGACTCTGGCACGGCGAATGGGTAGCACATCTCGTACTTGATGTTCACCATGGGCCAGGAGTGATTGCCGGACAGTCCTGTGAGGTGATGCACGAGGCTCACCGGCGAGCCCTCAAACGGCGGCATGCACTCATAGCAGTAGCAGGGCGCGTGCGCGCATTTGGACCTATGCTCCGCCACCGAGTGCTCGTCGACATACCTCTTGCAGCCGAAACTCTTGTTGACGCAGGGCACCTTGCGAGCATCGACCAGACTGTCCATGAAACGAGAGTGGCTATAGCGGACGTTGCGCCCGCCGCATGACGCAGGAGTAGCACACAAAGCGATAGATGGTGTTCTTACTAGTACTCCCTGAGTTTCTTTTTACTAGTTTGCATATAATTCCGAACACCACGTAGACACGTTCTCTCACCATTTTACAACTATATTAGTATCATTGTTAGTGGTCAGCCAATGCAAGTTCTAGCCTGGGTGTTTTAACCTTTTTTTAGTAATGATATCTTGTGATTGTTCGCCATGAGCCCAATCCTGGCGAATGCGCACATAATCGTCAGATTTCCATCCGACAGTGGCCTTTTTTAAGCCATAGTATTTGACAAAACTGCCACCCTTACACATGTACTGTAACTGCGACATGTGCGTTTGCAACTGCCATGTCTCCAAGCGAACGTTTGTTGGGGATTGGCGTTAGCACCGATGGCGGTTCGTAGTCATTTCACACTCCGGTGCTAGTAGTAGAGTAGAGTCCTACTCCACTATACTACTCGGGCATATAGTGGTAGGTACTATAGTTTATTGTACTAGTACTGTGATCACTCAAGTTGCCTGGCATCGATATGACCCTATGCTGTTGGGATGTGTCTCATAAGTCAAGCGGCGTGCTGCTGCTATATTGTCATCATCACCTGTCCAGTTCCCGCAACACATATTCACTTCTCCATCCTCGTCCGCACATAATCGTCCAATCTTCCATCCCTGCTACGCACCTCCCCCCTCTTCTGAAACCCAAGCACTAACAATGGCAGAACCGAGCAGCGTCCGCCGAAATAGTGGCTGGAAATCGCTCCTCACGGAGCTAATCAAACTCATTGTTTCGCATGTGGACAATACCAGTACCATGCCACTCGCTGCGTGCTTGTCGGGGCTGTACCATTTACTCAAAGCCCTCAAGCCGGAGCTTTTTAAGACCGCTCCCTGCTTCCTGATGCCACCTGATCTTTAGAAACGGCATGTCATGCAGCGTAACGATTTTAGGGTGCTCATCGATGGTCGCGGCAGCTGGATGCTTGTGGAGGTCTACACCCGGTGCTTGACGCCCCTTCCTTTGATTAACACTTCACTTCTTTGGGACCGCGGCCAGAATACTCGGAATCTTACAGTAGCCAACATGATACCAAGTTTGATTTGCTCAAGGTTGTAATCTGCCAAGTGCCCACAAGATCTGCGAATTAGAAAGACTTCATGTTAATTGGATTCTTCAACCGCGGTCTCGCCTATCTAACAGGTCACTACAGTAAGTGGATAAATCTGCACGTCCATCGCAGGATCATACATCCTCCATGGCTCTCTGATGCCATTGAACACTAGGGCTTCATTTACGCTGTTGACTCCTTCTATGGCTGGACATATTGCTGGCCTACTCCAATCATCACTACAAATGGTCATTACAGCAGTATGTTACTTTCCTATGATATCCTGATGGCTTGCTTATATCACTGTTAACATTTACTAAAAAAATATGCATCCTCATAACATGATGTTCTTAAGATTTACTACAGTATAAGCCCTTTTTTATTTGACTCGAACTTGATATGATGTTGTAGGCCGCCCAGTGGCCCTACCCTTCCTAATCCCAAACCTTTCAAAGAAAACAGGCATACTGGAATCAGCAGATTTGCCGTCTGCCGACTCTTTGCCGTCAGCTAGCGGACGACACAGAAAGGCTTTGCCATCAGCCTCAAGAAAACGGATGGCAAAGAGCAGCGGACGGCAACGAAAGGCTTTTCCATCAGTCGTATCTTTGCCGTCTGCTAGCTGATGGCAAAGAGGGTGGGTGGTGGGCTTACGAGGACGACCTAACGGCCATTTTCTTTGCCGTCTTCTTGCGGACGGCAATGAAACAGGCCGTTTTAATAGTCGTTTCCCCCCGGCCCCACCCCACTACGTACGCTCTTTGCCGTCTGCTAGCAGACGACAAAGAGTTGTGACCTACTAGCAGAAAAGGGGCCGCGCCCGCGCCCCCACCCCTCTCTCTCTCACGATCTCCTCTGGACTTCACCACCCGCGCCGGCGCCCTCGACCGCCGCTCCGCCTCGCCACCTCGCCCCTCAGCCACGCCGCCCCGTCCCATCGCCCCACCGCCCCGCCGCCACGCCGCCCTGCCCCATCGCCCCATCACCCTGCTGCCCCATCGCCACACCGCCCCGCCCCGGCTCGCCACCCCACCTCCACCGCCACGCTCCGGCTTGCTGCACCACCCCCGCCACGGCGCCCGGCCCGCCCCGGTTCGCCGCATGGCCCCACACCACCCCTGGCTCGCCGCCCCGCCCCCGTCGCCCCAACGCTCGCTGCCTCCTCCACCACCGCCCGAGCCAAGGTGATTTTTTCTACTCTTATTTCTGTTTAGGTTTAGGTTATAGTGGTAGGATTAGGTTGCTACCAGATTTAGGTTTAGATAATTAGAAGAAGAAGAAAATTGAAAAAAAGAAAAATAAGTAGAAGAAGAGGAAAAAGGGAAAAAGGAAGAGGGTTTCCGAGGGGATAGATGGTGGAGCCAGTGGGTCCTGCCGGTCCCGACGGCCATGCTGAGAACACCCCGGTCCGAGTGCTGAACCGTTGACCGTGCGTCGCCATACCTGAGGGCGCCCGGGGACGAGCGGGTTAGGGGGTTCCTCGGTGTCGATCGAACCCTAAATAACAAGTATCGTCGGTGCGAGATACATGTGGCCGTCGGTGTCGAGCACTACATCCACATTCCACAAGTGACGCCGCCGTCCGGCGTCCCAAAGCAACTGTTCTCGGCGTTGATGGCGGTGGAACACCATTGCAAATTTGCCTGGCAATCTCTGCGATGACGATTAAAAGGCAAGTGTTGAAACTTGAAACACCCAAACTGACTCAAGTCGGTTTGGTTGTTTGAAATTTCAAAACTTGGCTTTAATACTCATCGCAGAGGCTGCCAAACAAATTCGCCAAGGTGTTCGACCATCATCGGCCGACCGCATCACGCTGGCTTCACTTGCGGGATGTGGATCTAGTGTTCAACGCCGACCGCATCATGTAACTTGCACCGATGGTAGTTGCTATTTAGTTTACCCGGGGACGAGCGGGTTAGGGGGCTCCTCGGCGTCGATGGTACCCTAAATAGCATGTATCGTCAGTGCGAGGTACATGTGGCCGTCGGTGTCGAATACTACATCCACGTCCCACAAGTGACACATGGGTCCTGTGTCCAGCAGCAATAGTTCTCGGCGTCGATGGCGGTCGAACACCATTGCGAATTTGTCTGGCAGCCTCAGAGATGACGATTGAAAGCTAAGTGTTGAAACTTGCAACACCCAAACTAACTCAAGTCGGTTTGGTTGTTTGAAATTTCAAAACTTGGCTTTAATCCTCATTGCAGAGGCTGCCAGACAAATTCGCCAAGGTGTTCGACCGTCATCGGCCACCAGAACTATTGTTGCGGGACGCCGGGCGACGACTTCACTTGAGGGATGTGGAGCTAGTGTTTAACGTCGACCGCCTCATGTAACTTGCACCGATGGTAGTTGCTATTTAGTTTACCCGGGGACGAGCGGGTTAGGGGGTTCCTCTGTGTCGATGGTACCATAAATAGCAAGTATCGTCAGTGCGAGGTACCTGTGGCCGTCGGTATAGAAGACTTGCTATTTAGGGTTCCATCGACGCCAAGGACCCCCTAACCCGCTTGTCCTGTTGTAAATATTTAGTTAGGTCGACGGAAGAAACAAAATTGCTCTGTTACTCATCTTTCGATTTAAATGTGTAGTTATTTCATCATTGCAAGGGTCTAGTGTTCGACGAGCTCCGCCCCTGCGTTCGTTGTTGAGCAGAAATGACATCGCCTCCTCCCCCCTTCATTTGCTCTGTTCCGGTCTTCGTGCCGATGAACTTGCTAGCTATAGGTGTCAATCATCAGTATGCGTAACCACTATGTGTCTCCCGTTTGAAAGGGTTACATCTATAAATATGCATGCATATTTATAATCGTAATTCTTTCAAATTGTCCAACGTTATCCATGGACAGCCCGAGTATGTGTAGATTGGGTTCGTTTTCCCATATGCTCTGCTCCGCATCCGATGCAGAATTTCGTCAGTGCCTCCCTATTGTTCCCTGGGTACACATCCTCTCTGCTTATTGCCGAGACATGTATCAGGAGAACAGCGGGGAGGTGCTCCTGAAATTTTGCATCGGATCCGGAGCAGAGCATGGGAAAACGAACCCAATCTACACATACTCGGGTGGGATTAGGACCTCTCTTTACCTATTAGCATGTAGGTTGCATGGATGTAATAAAACTGACAAACTGCATTAACTGATGGATATGGTTTGCTTAATTATGTATATATTTCTTGTGTGTCCAGTAGGAAGTCAATATGAGTGATCGTGCGTGGATGTACACCGGTTACACTAGTCAGAATGTTTGGACCGAGGAATGGTTAACAAAAACCAAGGGGTTTGTTAGAGACGCATTTGCAAATGGCCAGGAATTAAGCTGGTGCCCCTGTGCCCGGTGCGACAACTATAAAAAGAGGGACGAGGTTGAAATGAATAAAGACCTACAGAAGTTTGGTTTTACACCTGGTTACACGGTCTGAACATTACATGGTGAGTCTGCCCAACGTGCCAGAGCCGAGGTGGTTCGTCGTCGCACCGACGAGCATGGTACCGGGACCGCAGACATGGTGCAAGACTTTGACGATGCTCGGGACTCGGACGAGGAGATGGAGGAATCTATAAAGGCTTTCACTGAAATGTTGGAGTCCTCAAAACGTCCTCTCCACGAGCACACTGAGCTTTTTCAGCTGGGTGCCATCTCACCAATAATGGCTTTGAAGGCTCAATTCAACTTGGGCGGAGAATGCTATAACGCGATGATGATAGTATTCGGATGATTTCTACCCAAAGGCCATGTGCTACCTCCAAACCTGTACCAGTCAGACAAAATCCTCCGTGCTCTTAAGATGCCCTATGAGAAGGGACATGCCTGTGAGAAAGGATGTGTCTTATTTAGGCTTCAGTATGAGGACTTGAACTATTCTCCCATTTGAAATTCTTCCAGGTATGTTGTGGTAGACAACGGTATGGGTGAGAAGACGCAGACCAAAATACCCATTAATGTTCTTCGATATATGCCAATTGTACCAAGACTTCAACATCTTTTCATGGTCGAAGAGACGGCCAGATAGATGACATGGCACAAAACGGGCAAAAGAACCGAACTAGATGCAGATGGGAATTTTATGATGGTGCACACATCGGATGGTGAAGCGTGGAAGCGCTTCGATGCATTACATAAGGAAAAAACGACAGATCCAAGGCATCCTCGAGTCGACATCAGCACGGATGGGTTCAGTGTGTTTGGTTAGGCTGCAGCCCCATACAGTTGTTGGCCCGTGTTTGTCATTCGACTCAATCTCCCCCCCCCCCGAGCAGATTATGCAAAGAAAGAACATTTTCCTGACGTTGATAATTCCAGGGCCCAACTATCCGGGGAAGAATATGAATGTGTACATGCAGCCGCTTAAGGACGAATTGCAAGAAGCTTGGGATAATGGGTTCAAGACATATGACGCCTTTAGCAAACAGAACTTCATAATGCGTGTCTGGTACATGTACTCGACGCATGACTTGCTGGCGTATGCTCTATTCGTTGGCTGGTGTGTGCATGGAAGGTTCCCGTGCCCCACATGCAAGGGAGCTCTTGAGTTTTGTTGGCTGACGGCAGGGCACAAGTATACTTGCTTCGACTTGCATAGACCGTTTCTACATCCTTGCCATAAGTTCAGGAAAGATAAGAAGAACTTCATCAAAGGTAGAGTTGTCAAACACTCTGCACCACCTGTGTTGACAAGCCAACAGACCCTAGATCAGTTAAACGCTCTCGAGCCAGATCCAGAGCATCCAGGGTATTTCAAGGGGTATAATAAGGAACACGCCTGGACTCACAAGACATGCTTGTGGGATCTTCCTTACTTCAAAGACCTCCTTTGCCCACACAACATCGACGTGATGCACACTGAAAAGAATATCGCTGAAGCCATTTTTGGTACATTGTTCGGCATAGAGGGAAAATCAAAGGATAATACTAAGGCTAGAGTCGATCAAGAGGAGCTATGTGATAGATCATTACAAAACATGCAAGAACCGAAAGGAAAGCGGAACTGGACGAAGCCAAAGGCATGGTTCAATCTTGGAAGGCCAGCTATGAAGGAAATTATTTTGTGGGTGAAAATGCAGTTGATGTTCCCCGATGGGTATGCAGCAAATCTAAAGAGGGTAGCGAGTCTTAAAAATTGAAAATATTTGGTCTAAAAAGTCATGATTGGCACATATGGATTGAGCGAATAATGTCGGTGATGTTGCGTGGCTTCATCCCTGAGGATGAATGGCCAGTACTGGAAGAGCTGAGTTATTTCTTCCGTGTTCTTTGTGCGAAAGAACTATCGCCTGGCCTCCTAGAAGAAATGGAACAGTTGGCGCCGGAGTTGATCGCAAGTTAGAGATGATCTTTTCGCCTAGCTTCTTTAATCTAATGCAACACTTGATTTTACATCTCCCGACCGAGGCACGATTGGGGGGGGCATGCAAAATCGTTGGTGCTACTCAACTAAGAGGATGCAGAAGATGCTTCGAGCAAAATGTAAAAATAAACGTAGATGTCAGGCATCGATGGCCGAGGCATTCATCACTAAGGAGGCGGCAAACTTCGTGACAGCACACTATGAAGCCAAAATTCGTCATTTGCATAATCCGAAGCCTCGGTACAATGCTGACGACCCTAAAAAGGGCCGATCCAACCTCAACCTATTCAAAGGGAATCTCGCACCAGCCAGTAGTTGGAAACTAGTATCATTGGATGTTGAAGAATGGCGGACCATTTCGCTGTATCTCTTCAACAACCTAATAGAAGTGCGGCCGTACATCGAGTAAGATCTCGGTACATTGTTTCGCAACTTCTAATTCCTTTGAACTTCTCTTATTCCTGGATATTTGATGCACTCGATACATCGCCATAT
Source organism: Triticum aestivum (assembly GCF_018294505.1). Taxonomy (NCBI): domain Eukaryota; kingdom Viridiplantae; phylum Streptophyta; class Magnoliopsida; order Poales; family Poaceae; genus Triticum; species Triticum aestivum. Next base: position 243,694,714 of record NC_057805.1, read on the forward strand.
TCTCGTATGGAGCGGTGATCCAAAAGGATTCCGTCGAAGAGTATGAGCTTCTGGCAAAGCAAGGAGGCGAATATCCCGGTTTCATCTCTTGGTTCAAAAAATGGTAATTTCCATTAGACCATTCCATTTCTTTGGCTAATTTGTGACTAATGCAACAATCCTTTCGTATTAAACATGTAGGCTAATTTAGAGATTATGGATGCCGAATTGAGACAAGTAGCTAATGGTTTTGACTATAAGGTCCGTTCATTTGACAAATACGACATCAACGGGTATCGCTTTCGTACCTATGGCAAAGAGCTATCTATGGCCGACCGAAAGTCTACAAATTGTTGTGTCTCTGCTATCGGCGAAGGAGATATCGAGTATTATGGAAGAGTTGAAGCAATTTATGAACTTCAATTCTATGGTGAAAACCCACCAAACGTCGTAGTCTTCAGATGTTATTGGTTCCAGCCGAGGGAGACAAGAAGGACTCATGAACATATAGGGCTAGTCAAAATCAAACAAAGCACCCATTTGGATGTTCCCGATGTCTATATTGCGGCTCAACAGGCAGCCCAAGTTTTCTATCTACCGTGGGCCTGTCAAAGTGATCCAAATCTCAGTGGTTGGTATGTCGTTTATGAAGTGCCGCCACATGTTAGACCACCTCCCCCCAATGAAGAGGGTTATGAACCTCACATTAACCAAGACACATATGACGAAGTGGAATTCTTCCAAGAAACACATCTTTCCAAAAAACGTTTCAAGAACCACTCTAGTCTAGCCTAGAACATTGAAGTAGACAAAGATAGTAAATCCGACTTCACCCCTGAGCCAAACAAGAAGAGCCGGAACAAGAAGAAGTTACTGCTGCAGATGACCTGTCAATGCTTGAACGATTATGTAATGGAGGCCTTCCACATGTTGATGCATTTATTGATGATGATGAGCACGTCACTGATAGTGATGATGATGATGATGATGCATTTAATGACCCCGGAGCATATATAGACGATTCAGAGTAATATTAGTAATGTGAGGTATTCAATTTTTCCTACACCTCCGTGATAACGATATTTTTCTTCTTATTTAGCCTGTTTAGTCCATTTTTGACATAATTCAGCCTATTTAGTCCACAAATGACATAATAAGATGAAGAAAATCAAGGAAGAGGAAGGAAAGAAGGAATAGGAAGGAAAGAAGAAGACGAAGTTCTTCTTCTTCTTTTCTTATTCTTCTTATTCTTCTTCTTGTTCTTCTTTTCCTCCTCTTACTTGTTTTAATTCGTAAATGGCATAATAACCTTGCTAACATCATAAATGTCATACACTTAGCTTGTTGTCCTCTAAAATGACACAATAAGCTTAGTTAGGTCAAAAATGGCATAATTAGCTAGGTTAGCTCAAAAATGACCAAGTTTAGCTAGGTTAGCTCCAATATTCTTCTTCTTTTCATCCTCTTCCTTTTCTTCTAGCTAGTCTTCTTCTTCTTCTTCTAACTTTCATCTTTCCCAATTTGCAGATTTGCTTTACATGAGGAAGCTTGGACTCATGGAGTGTACTATTCTTCTGGTGCTTCCTTGTTCATGAAAACTTGTTTGGATATGTATGTGTATATGGATATGTTGTTGCAAACTTGTTTCTGGTTATGTATATATGGATATGTTGGACTTTGTTGAACTATGTTGTTGGATATATGTTGGATTTGATGAAATATGTTGTTGGACATGTTGTTATATGCTGTTGGATATATTGGATATGTATGCATGTATATCTGTGTTTTAAACCATGTCTAATTAAATGGATTTAAATAAAAAATAGGGGATATATAGCCTCTTTGTCGTCCGCTAGCGGACGGCAAAGAGGACACGTGGCAGTTACCTGTAAAAACTGGGAACACTGGCTGCCTATTTGGTCATTTTGCCATCTGCTAGCAGACGGCAAAGTGACATCTATGCCGTCCGCTGGCAGACGGCATAGCTGGCCATGTGGCATCTACCCAGTGCTGACCCAGCTAAGCTCTTTGCCGTCTGCAATTTATTCAGATCTATAAGCTAAAAACCCAAAAATACCTTGCTGCAATTTATTTACTTTTACGATCTAGCAATCTTTTATACCTATCTCTATCAGATCTCACCATTGCAATTGACCGTGAAGGGATTGACAACCCCTTTATCGCGTTGGGTGCAAGTGTTTGATTGTTTGTGCAGGTGCATAGATTGGGGACTTGCTTGTACCTCCTACTGGATTGATACCTTGGTTCTCTAACTGAGGGAAATACTTATCTCTACTTTGCTGCATCACCCTTTCCTCTTCAAGGGAAAAACCATCGCAAGCTCAAGAAGTAGCACTCGATCAGACGACAGTGAATGATTGATAATCATTCACACGTACCGGACGTGTTGTTTCGTGGAATACAGTCATAGTCACTGCATGGTCTTTGAGGAGGATCCTAGATTCTCCGGGCGTTCAGGAATTTTTGACTGGAGGCCGGTAAGTTGCCTTGGCACATGCTCTCTGTTTCTCGAACTGAATTATCTGATTAGTCAGGAGATAACCAACGGCAAGGATCATGATGGCAGCGCGGTTTCATTCATCAGGCAAAAGTATGTGTACACAGCGTACCATGCGTGTCTCCATGCACCATACCCTGATATGTCACTAGTAGAAAAAAGGGTCAAATGTGAAGCACATTAGTGCCGGTTTGATTTTGAGTCGGCACTAATGTGTCCATTAGTGCCGCTCCCAACGGCTAGGCGGGCAGAGATCATTAGTACCGGTTCGTGAGCAACATTTTGTACCGGTTCGTGTCACCAACTGGTACTAATGATGCTGTGTCAGACTGTGGTCAGGCTGGGGCCCCATGGGCACCTTTAGTACCGGTTCGTGCCATGAACCGGTACTATAGTTTCTTAGTAAGCTGTTTTTTAGTCCCACCTCGCGAAGAGAGAGGCACTAGGAGCGGTTTATAAGCCCTGAGTGCAGAGACGATGAAGGAGAGGCGCAATGCTCATCTGCACGTTGATTAACTTTAAGCCTTTAGGAATAGTGTAGACTGCACGGAGCTATGTGCAGTGCAGTTTGCACTATTCCGAAAGGCTTGAAGCTAATTAACGAGCATTGTGCCTCTTTTTATCTTTAATAACTTATTACAACTCCGGACTTCTTGTGTTACGGAAAAAACTGGACGCACTTCGTGTACAAACTGGACAATCTCTTTCCAAGTATCAGGGTTTCTGACGAGAACTCATCTGTTACATGGGCACTTCATTTTTTTAAACTTATTACAAGTCCAGAATTTTTTGCGTTTCGTACACACCATTCAAAGCGACGTCATCAATTTCCAACACGTTCTGACATCATTTGCTGTTTTTCAGTCATTTGAACTCCATCCTATTTTTGCATTCAGTATGCATCATTCAAAGCGATGTCATCAATTTCCAACACGTTATCACATCATTTGCTGTTTTTCAGTCATTTCCCGATTTGTTTAGGGAGCTAAATGATGGTGAAATTGAAAATCACAACAAAATGAACTCTGAAAATGTTGGAACTTGGCATGGTCTCATCATTCCGCCTTCATAGCATGTGCAAAAGAGTAGAGAGGGTCACGGCGAAAACTGGACGCACCTCGTGTACAAACTGGACAATCTCTTTCGGAGTATCAGGGTTTCGGATGAGAACTCATCTGTTACACGGGCACTTCAATGTTTTTTAAACTTATTTGAACTCCAGCCTATTTTTGCGTTCAGTATGCATCATTCAAAGCGACGTCATCAATTTCCAACACGTTCTGACATCATTTGCTGTTTTTCAG